>NC_134688.1:255333154-255430654 GCF_050947455.1 Rhinoderma darwinii | reverse complement strand
TTCAATGGGAAATACACTGAGTTCACATCAGGCATATTTTTATGCCACTGAATTAAAAAAAACTTCATTTCACTTCTTGAAGCATTTCACAAGCTGTTTTTTTCCATTGAAGTCTTTCCCCTTGATGCCTTAAAAAATCCTCATGGATACGCTTTAAATACGCTTGCAAATTCGAAAAACGCTTTGAAAATCAACTTGTAAAACACCTGGATTTCAAAGGCTGTGTTCTCTTGTATTTTTCAGCCTGAAAACAGGCTGTGTGAACATAGCCTAACTGGGTAACTGTGGGTTTCCACAATGCACTGCACTTGGTAACAAGAAACCATCAGATTTCTAAATTTAGTTTTACCCATATGAAGAGAGAAGGAAGCACAATGTATTTGCAAAATAAGTGAAGCAAAAATTTTAAAGGGGTATTCTAGGGTTAAAAAGAACTAAAAACATTTAAAATGAAATTTATTTCTCAATATCTTACCTTAAAGGGGTATTCCAATTAGAATGAAAATGTAGAGATGGGCACAACAAATAATGAAAGACAACAACCTGTTAGAGTTGGAAAAAATATATATTCTTTGTATAAATATAATGGTATACAAAATCACTATAATAATAGTAGTACAAAAGTGTAAAAAAGTAATCACCCCATATGGAGAAGTCCTTTCAATCAGATAAGCTGGTGAGATGTCAAGTTTTCCGCACTTGAAATCTGGAGGACTTCGGCAGAGACCTACATGGAGGATAAGTTGGTGTTTGACTACACCAGGTGCGACGTTTCCGGGGACCTCCCCCTTTCTTCAAGTGTGGAAAACGTGACATCTCACCGGCTTATCTGATTCAAAGGACTTCTCCATATGGGGTGATTGGTATCATAAGGTCCATTTACTCGTTTGTATTCCAGTTAGAACAAGTAACTTGCTGATCGGTGCGTGTCCGACAGCTGGGACCCACACAGATCATGAGAACGGGGGTCCTGTACCCCCCTGTTTGAACGCAGCGTCAGGTTGCTCATGTGCACTGCCACTCCATTCATTCTCTATGGGAGCGCCGGAAACAGCCAAACGCTGTACTCGGTACATAGAGAATGAATGGAGTGGCAGTGCGCATAAGCGACATGCCGCTATGTTCAAATGGGAGGTATGGACCCCTGTTATTGTGATCGGTGGGGGTCCCAGCTGTCGGACACCCACCGATCAGCATTACCCCCTATCTTACTGGAATCTTACTGGAATAACCCTTTAAGAATTCTTCACTATTCCCCGTGTGATGGAGTTTGGGTCTCCCACTGTATTTGTTTACACTCCTAACATGATAACCATCATGTGAGCAGGCCAGCCAATCAACTATGTCCCCCACAGTAATGTCTTAACAGTGAGCCATGACTGGTTGACATGATTACGTCCCTATGGAAAACATTTTATCACGTAGGAATGTAGAGGTGAAGAATTCTGAAGGTAAGTTTGTTGAGAATTTTATTATTTTATCATTTTGGACAGTTTCAAATCTTTTTTTCTTTTTTTAATCCCTGGAAAACCCCTTTAAATTTTTTCAATATTGAATATATTATTGCTCAAAGACTACTCAATATAAACTTTACATATTGATCTGACAACTGCTCCTCGATTGTCCTCCTTAATTGTCCTCCTTGATATGTAGGATCCTGAATTGTTCAATTAGGATGTTGATGTCTGCTAAATAGACACATATTTGTGGGGGTTTGTGTATGTGTGTGTCACCAGTCTGTATATGGACTCTTATTATTGAGGAAAATACAGAAAACTGAAGCTTTCCACAGAGACTAGCCACTTATCCTCTGAGAATTATTTAGGTAAGAATTTACAATAAAAGTTTGTAAGAACAACTATTAAGATACTTTATTAAAAATGCAAGTGAGGAGAAGTTAAGTATTTAGGGGCTGGAAATCTTCAGCAAATGATATCATTATAAAGCTTTCTATTCAAGCAATTTCAGTGTTATTTAATGGAGGATATTTATTATTTTTATGTCAGAGCTCCTGCAATGGTGTTAAGGGCCACCGGGTCAAGTGAGGTTCTCACTACTTCTTATACCATACTTAATAATAGAAAGTGGGTGTATCTGAGCAAAAGACAGTAATGAGAATATCATCTAATCCCATTAGAACAATATATCCACACCAGAAATGCCGCTACCTCCCAATGCAAAATACACAAAGACTTCCTCGAAATATATATATTTTTTTCTTAAAGTTACATGTGCATAGTTTTATTTTCTTCAGAGAGTTTTAAGAGATAGGTAAAAATGTGGGAAGTTGTAAGATTTAATAGACACTACTTAAATATACGCCGATCTGCGTAGGTGAAATTAATAACATTATCTTTTGACAATGGCTTCTGTCAAAGGGGTGGGACATATTAGGCAGCAAGTCAACAGTCACTTCTGGTAATTGACGTTTTGGAATCAGGAAAAATAGGAAGGTGTAAGGACCTGAGTGACTTTGACAAAGGTCAAATACTAATAGCTAAACAACTGGGTCCAAGCATCTCCAACTATCACCATCTTGTTGGGTGTTCCCGGTATACAGTGATTATTACCTAATAAGAGTGGTCCAAGGAGGGAGAACCGGTGAACCGTCTACAGGGTCATGGGTGCCCAAGGTTTATTGAAGTATGTGAGAAGCGATCCAACATAAGGAGTACTGAAATTTCTAAAATGCCCTAAGTTGCTAAGTTCCAACACAGGCAACTGTAAATACCCCCATCACCTACCCATGCGCTTCATTTCAGGGCCCCCTGCTCCCTCTGGAACGGCTTAGTAAACAGTCGACGACATGATTATCCATCCATAGCTTATGAGATGGCAGTGACAGGGGTGATTTGGCCATGTGACCGGCTCCTCGGTCTTCTGCTCCGGTGCTGAATGCTTCTAGCGCATGTGCAGATACAGAAGATTCTGCTGCCATTATCTTTTTTTTTTTTTTAATTCTTTATTTTTGTTGACCTATGAGGTCCATTTTATAACATAAAGGGAACATACAACAAGGTAATGTACATTTAGAATACATAATCCAAAGGCAAATGTACAGAAAAAACAATAAGTACATTGTTATATAATGGCATACTGAATGAAAAAGAGGGGATAACGGCAAGGGAACACGAATCTCTAAAGTGTGGATGGAGCTAAGCTCCCAGACAAGAGAGTGAAGAAAGAAGGGGAGAGCGGAAAGAAGAAGGAGAGGGGGGGGGGACCCTCCAAAGCATCCCACAGACCAGGGTGTTATTGCGGCCGATTAAAAGGATGCGGTTCTCAGATGATGTCTTTATAGGAGTTCGAATCCTGAAAAACCATCCATTGGGCCCAAGTTTGGCAGAACCTGGAGCTTGAGTCGTGGATAACGGATGTCAAGTCCTCCATATGCATGATGTCGTTAACCTGTGAAACCCAGAGGGATAGTGTTGGGGGAGATGGATCCTTCCATCTTAGTGGGATGCAATGACGAGCTGCCATCACTAGAAAGTGAAGCAGGGAACGCTTATACTTGTTCGCTGGAATGTCGCAATGATGAAGAAGGAAAAGGGCCGCATCCATAGTTACATTTGTATTTGTAACTTCCATTATCACCCTCTTTACACCTTCCCAAAATGGGGTAAGGAGAGGACATGACCAGAAGGTGTGGAGGAGGGTACCACTGTCTTGCCCACATCTCCAGCACATAGGGGACACTATGGGGAAGATGTTATGTAGGCGGGCTGGGGTCCTATACCAACGTGAGAGTAGTTTGAAGCTTGCCTCTTGGTATCTTGAGCAGATTGAGGTTTTTTGAGCCATAAGGAATATACGCTGCCCTTGTGCGGGGGAGAAGGATATCCCCAGGTCCTCTTCCCATTTTGACATGTATGTAGGAGTGGGCATATCTGGGGGGTCCATGAGAATTCTGTAAATAGTGGACAATGTATGTCTAATCAGGTCAGAGCCTGTGCAGAGGGTCTCTAGTGGAGTTTTTTCCTCCTGGTAGGACCTAGGGGCTGGGATAGACGTCAAAAAGTGTCGCAGCTGCAGCGAACGCCATTGTCCCAACGGAGGGAGATCAGCAATCTGGGCCAGGTCTGCAACAGAAAGCCATTCACCATCCTTTAAGAACCGATCTGCACGATACCATCCCAAGGATTGCCATATACGGAAAATTGGGTCCGTCAAGCCAGTGGGAAAGGATGGATTGCCCAGTATCGGAAACATAGAGGAAGGGACTGGCAAGCAAGATGCCCTTACCGAGGGGAGAGAACAGCATACTAGTGTTGGGCCTATAGTAGGGTGATGATGGAGATGTCTGAGTTGGCTATGGTGCAGCCATGGAAGGGCCGATATTGGAATAGAGTAAAAACTCTGCTCCAAAGACACCCAAGACTTAACGGTCGCATGTCTGCACCAATCAACTACCCGAGCAAGATGAGATGCAATGTAGTAAGTGTGGACATCAGGTAATGATAGACCCCCCGATGCCCTAGATCGGCATAATAACGTGCGGGACAGACGTGGAGTCTTACCATTCCATACAAACTTAATCTGAAGAGAATTGACCGTTTTAAAGAACTGTGTTGGGATGGCTATGGGAAGGGTTTGAAATAAATATAGTAGCCTAGGGAGAGCATTCATTTTGAAGATGTTACAACGGCCCAACCAAGTAAAGGTACCTTTGGCCCATCTGGCACAATCTGCTTTAAGCTCAGCAAGGAGTGGAGGAAAATTTAGTTGGAAGAGATCTCTCAGGTCTGCTGTTAAGCGAACCCCAAGGTATTTCAACGCTGTTGGGTTCCATTTAAAACTGAAAGATTGTTTTAAGGTTGTGGAAAGATGAGGTGAAAGAGAGATGTTCAGGGCCTCGGACTTAGAGAAATTAATTTTAAAGTTGGATAAACTTGAAAACCGTTGGAATTCCCGCATGAGATTAGGAAGGGAGACAGTTGGATTGGTCAGGAAAAATAGCAGATCGTCTGCATAGGCCGCCACCTTGTTAGTTGAGGTATTCGTTTCTAGTCCCTTCACATCCGTGTTTGCACGTATATGGCGTAAAAGGGGTTCTAGTGTCAATATAAATATCAAGGGTGAGAGGGGGCAACCCTGTCTGGTGCCGTTGTGTATAGCAAATTCGTCTGAGAGAAGGCCATTTACTCGAACTCGGGCGGATGGGCATGAATATAGCAACATTATCCATCCCAGCATATGTGATCCAAGGCCCAGACGTGAGAGGGTTTCTTCCATAAAGGTCCAGTTAACTCTATCAAACGCTTTTTCCGCATCTGTAGATAAAAGCATAAGAGGTATATTGGAGATTTTGGCCTTGTGGATCAGATTGATGGCTCTAGTTGTGTTGTCTCGTGCCTCTCTACCTGCCATGAACCCTGCTTGGTCCGTATGTACGATTCCTCCAATCAGTGGAGCGAGACGATCCGCTAGAATTTTAGCAAACAATTTGATATCTGTATTGAGCAGGGATATGGGTCTGTAGCTGGCACATTGTGTAGGGTCTTTACCAGGTTTGGGGATCACCGCGATATGCGCCCTGAGGGCGTCAGGAGGGATGGGGGAGGAGGCCGAGTATGAATTAAAGGAGGCTAGAAAATGTGGGCCTAGGGACGTCAGAAACTTTTTATAATATTGAATTGTAAATCCGACTGGGCCAGGTGCCTTTCCTGTTCTGGAGTGTTTTAAAGCGTATGAGAGTTCTTGTGTGGTAAGTGGTTCTTCCAGGCTAGTAATGTGATCTTCCGATAGGGCAGGTAGACCAGAATCCGCGATATATTTAGAAATTTTAGACCTGAATTCACTGGATGTCACAGACGGATTGGTAGAGTCAGTATTATACAGGGCAGCGTAGAAATCCCGGAATGCGGAAGCTATGTCGAACGGCAAACGATGCCGTGTTTGTGAGGGGGATACTATGGAGGGTATGTAATTCTGGGTTTGTTGGGTCCGCAAGGCTCTAGCCAGAGACCTACTACTTCTGTTGCCATATTCGTAGTAATGACGTTTACATCTAGAAAGCGTAGCCTTGGCTCGAGCCATCAATAAGGTTCGCAGTTCCTCTGTTTTACGGAGGAGGGCAATCCTACACTCCGGGTCATGGGAATGTTTATGTGAGATCTCAAGTACTTCAATTTCAGACAGCAAGCGGACCGTGGCCACCACCCTTTCTTTTTTCCGACGTGCACCATGTTTAATAAATATACCCCTGATCACGCATTTATGCGCCTCCCAGAAAATGCGAGGGTTAATGGTCTTTGTGGCATTAGTTGCGAAGTAATCAGCTATATTACGTTGGATATCAGCAGTAACCACTGAATCCGAGAGAAGCGTTGGGTTCAGTTTCCACTGAGATTGGCGGTATAGAGGGGAATGTAGAGAGAGGGTCAAGGTGACTAATGCATGGTCTGAAAAGGAAATCGAGTCAATGTCGGCCGCGCGTATAGAATGTAGCGAGTGATGTTTGACGAAAAAAAGATCAATTCTGGAATATTTGTTGTGTACTGCGGAGTAAAAGGAAAAGTCCCTATCTGCTGGGTGTAGGAGACGCCATGTGTCTACTAATTGGTGTTCGTGAAATGATTTCATAATGCGGCGCAGATGTGCCCTCGAGAATGAAGAAGAACCTACGGACGTGTCTAGTGCGGGATCCAACGCAACATTGAAATCCCCTCCCAGGACAATGGTACCCTCCCCAAACTCCTCCAGGGCATTCAGAAAGCCAACAAGGGCTGCGCATTGACCAGAGTTGGGTAGGTAAAAAGAGGCAAAAGTGTATACTTGAGAGTCAATAACTCCTTTGATCAAGAGCATTCGTCCCACTTCATCACTGCGAGACCCCCTGAACTCCCAAGGAAGAGATCTAGAGATCAAAATGCTTGTCCCCCTGGATTTCGTGTCCGGAGAAAGACTATGATATGCATTGGGGAACCATGCGTTAGAGAGTTTAAAAGGTTTTTGCTGACATAGGTGCGTCTCTTGGAGGAACGCCACCTGTATATTTTTGCCTTTCAGCAAATTGAAAAGTATGGATCGTTTTCCAGGGCTGTGTAACCCCTTGACATTTAATGAGCCAATAGTCAGGTCCGTTTGTGTATGCTGCGACATATCTGTCCTGGGCTGCGGTGGAGGGGGAGGGGGAGGGGAAAGCAAAGTAAAGGGCAAGAGGAGGACAGATAAAGATAGGAGAGAAAGAGAATAAGACGATACACAAGAATGAGGCCCGCAGGCCGACTCCTATACGGTGTAAAAACCTGTAAAGGAAGGTTGTTAAATTTGTGGGGACCTGGAAAACCACGGGGGGGGGGGGGGGGAGCCCCGCACCGCATACATAATCATCAAACAGTAAACCATTTCTTCCATCGCCTACCATTGGGGAGGCGACGGAGGCACAATCAATGATAGAACCGACGTGTATCTCTCAGCTACTACTAGCCAAGGGAGGTTAACCCAAAACCTGTGCTAATAGCCATGACCTCTGATGAACAACCTATAGCGACGCCACACCCTTCTATTTAAGTATACAAGGCTGCTATAACCGACTATCAACCAGAAATTCGACCTCTTAGCTGCTAAGAGGATTTGAAATTTAACACGCAACTGATGTATGCCCGGCAAACATCGTATTTTAAAATTATCAGAGATACCGACTAACAGAATCATATGGAACTCCCCATATCCCGCATCGCAAACCTTTGTCTAATATATATAACCAGCAAAAGGGTGTGGGTGGGGGAGGTACCAGTAGGCTAAGTGCCTCCAGCGCTGCAGGTGATAGCTCATCCTCTAAACAACTTCGGACCCACACACCTCATGTGGCGGTCTATGATTGACTTTTAAACTAATACGGTATAAGCAGCACGTATTTCCTGAGGGCTAAGTGAAGGCCCCTTGCGGCCATTCTATCTATTACACGAAACCTGAGTATCCTATGAAAAAACTGGGCAAAACACTTATTTGCAAAAGAGCCCTGCTAGATAACCATCAAAACATTATGTGAGCAAAATAACATTTGACGACCTTAAGTCCCTTGAGCAGCAATGCTGCCGGCAGCCTAGCAAAACCTTGACAAATAAAAGGATATTAGCAGAAAAGTCCTCTTTAAGCCTCAGGCGGGACCCGGCGGGAGAGGTCGATTAACGGAAAATGTGGTGCACCCGGGATGGATCTGCTTCGTATGGGCTGGTTAGTCCTGTTGAGGCGACGACGTTGAGGTTGTTCAATTCTGTCCAGGGCTAGCCAATCCGGGACTGGGAACGGCTCGATCTGAAGAAATCGAAATAGGCCCTCAAGATCCGAGGAGTGGCGCAGGAGATAGAAGCCAGAGTTGTTCTTCACGACAACATGGAACGGGTGTCCCCATCTATAAGTGGCGCCTGCGGACTTGATTTTTTCAAGCAGAGGATGTAGGAGCCGTCTCATATAGAGTGTCCGTGGGGAGACATCAGGGTATATAGTAACCGTACTTCCTTCAACTGAGACCGGTCCATGTGACCATGCCCCCCGGATAATTGCATCTTTGTCGGTATAATAGTGAAGGCGACATAACACGTCACGAGGAGAGGACAAATCGAGCGGGCCTGGGCGCGAAACTCTGTGAATTCGATCTAGGAGAAAAGTCGCTTCTGATGGTCGGTTAGTGAGCTTGTTGAATATAATAGATACTCTAGACACCAGCTCATCTCGTGGGCCGAGGTCTGGAAGGCCCTTCAGACGTACATTGGTTCTGCGTCCTCTGTTCTCCTGATCATCTAATTGAAGCTCCAAGGATTGTAAATGTGTTCTAGTATCCGTGGCAGCTTTTTCCAACGCAGTTACTCTAGAGTCAATGGCCGACACAGTATTCTCAGATGTAAGCGCCCTAGAGTCTAGTCTGACCACATCCTGACGCAGGTCAGCTATGTCTTGCTGATGTGCCTGCTCAACCCTGGACACCAAAGAGTCAAGATCCTGTCGGGTGGGGAGGGCTTGTATGATCTCTTTCAGTAGTTGTAGGTCAGCATGTAAGCCCGATGGCCCAGCCTGAACTTCAGGGGCATATGTGTGTGGTATAATGGCGGGCAAATCTCTCACTGATGACATGTTGAGGGGAGAGACAAAGCTTACCGCATCCTGAGAGCTGCAGCAGGGAGGACTCGTATCAGCAGTCGAGGCCGCTTGTGCTGACTGCAACAGGGGAGCAGGAGGAGAAGGAGCCAGAGTGTCTGAGGCCGGATGTGGCGGCAATGCGTCCGCCATTGCTGCTCGTTCGTCCGTGGCCGATTGTGAGGAGGAAAGAAAGCGCTCCATGCTCTTGCAACGGCCAGAGGAGCGAGGTAAGGACCGGGAAGATCCAGGGCAGGTTCCCCTTCGTTTTCCTGGCATCGCCTGCCGGTTTTACCCGGGAAAGATGGCTGGTATTCAGCTGCTAGTGCGGAGCTCCCCCAAAACGCGTGCTCATGGCTCCATAGCTAAGCCACGCCCCCTGCTGCCATTATCTTTGCATGTGTTGAACGTGTTCAGCCATTGGTTCAGCGCCAGCGCAAAAGAGCAGACAACCAGGGAGGTGGTCAAAATGTTTTACTTGAACCGACGTCTCAATGTCAGCTGAGCTGTTGGTTACCGTCCTGGTGGCAACCCTAATTATAAGGTTAATTGTATTTTATATAGGTAAGTATCTGCATATAGCAAAAAAAGCTTTGTTTTAGGAGAGAAAAGGTGTTTCCAGGCAAAAGGTGGAGCTGATATGTAACATAATTAACAGTATGCCGGCATTGCTTACTGTGCTTGTTTTAATGATCATTGTGTATGCTGATCTCTGATAAAGGAGACAAATATATTATTTAACCCATTGGCGCTGCAGCTATTTTGGTTCCTGAGCACAGAGAAAAAAAATTCATCTCTGCGTTCCTAAGGCCATAGCTGTATTAGGGCCAGGGCCGCCATCAGGGGGGTACTGGGGGTACTGCAGTGAGGGGCCCGGGCATAAATTTAAAAAAAAGGGGCCCGCACTCTGCCGCTGGAATTAATATTCTCACGGCAGTTTGGCTCTTACGATTTCATTTCGGTGAAAGGAACAGGTCCCATCACGAATCGGGGGCCCGTTCCTTACATCAGAATAAAACCGTAAGGGCCCGCTGGACAGTGAGATGTGCCCACCCCTCCTCCTCCACAACAGCGTGACAGCGTGTGGGGAGGAGACATCACAGCAGCGGGAGTTATGAGCTCAGCCTCGGAGGATACGTCCAGCAGCAGAAGCAGTCGTCGTCTTCTTCTTCAGACACAGTGAGTACTAAGTTATGTCTGTGTCCGGCTGGTGCTGCCCGGAGCCTCCTGAAAAAATCTCCTCCTGCCCCCATAGAAAGTAAATATCTTACCCACCTCTGTATTATGTTAACACCGCAGCATAGGATTGTATCAGCTCTGCGGCTCTTATCTCCTGTCCTGTGTAACATGTGGCAATAAACCTGTCTTCTCCCTCTGTTTACACAGGACAGGAGAAAAGAGCCGTTGTAGAGCTGATAGTGATACAATCCTATGCTGCAGTGTAAACTAATACAGACGTGGGGAAGATTTTTGCTTTCTATGGGGATGGGGTAGAGTTAGATGATAATGGGGCAGGGAGATGATAATGGGGCAGGGAGATGATAATGGGGGCAGGGAGATGATAATGGGGCAGGGAGATGATAATGGGGCAGGGAGATGATAATGGGGGCAGGGAGATGATAATGGGGGCAGGGAGATGATAATGGGGCAGGGAGATGATAATGGGGCAGGGAGATGATAATGGGGGCAGGGAGATGATAATGGGGAAGGGAGATGATAATGGGGGCAGGGAGATGATAATGGGGGCAGGGAGATGATAATGGGGCAGGGAGATGATAATGGGGCAGGGAGATGATAATGGGGGCAGAGAGATGATAATGGGGGCAGGGAGATGATAATGGGGCAGGGAGATGATAATGGGGGCAGGGAGATGATAATGGGGCAGGGAGATGATAATGGGGGTAGGGATATGATAATGGGGGCAGGGAGATGATAATGGGGGCAGGGAGATGATAATGGGGCAGGGAGATGATAATGGGGCAGGGAGATGATAATGGGGGCAGAGAGATGATAATGGGGGCAGGGAGATGATAATGGGGCAGGGAGATGATAATGGGGGCAGGGAGATGATAATGGGGCAGGGAGATGATAATGGGGCAGGGAGATGATAATGGGGGCAGATAGATGATAATGGGGGCAGGGAGATGATAATGGGGCAGGGAGATGATAATGGGGACAGGGAGATGATAATGGGGGCAGGGAGATGATAATGGGGCAGGGAGATGATAATGGGGGCAGGGAGATGATAATGGGGGCAGGGAGATGATAATGGGGCAGGGAGATGATAATGGGGGCAGGGAGATGATAATGGGGCAGGGAGATGATAATGGGGGCAGGGAGATGATAATGGGGGCAGGGAGATGATAATGGGGGCAGGGCACAGCTCAATATTGTAATACATGAATGTATGAGAGCGGAGCTGCGGCTGTGTAATACAGTTACAGCCCCGCTCCGGATTCCTGACATGTGCGCGCCACCAGGATTATGTGATGCGGCCAGCACTGCACTAATGAGCGGCGGCACTGAAAACAGAACATGGCGGGCGCACTACAAAACACCCCCATGTTCTGTCTTCAGTGCCTGAACCGCCACTCATTAGTGCAGCGCCGCCCGCATCACCTCGTGCTGACCGCGTGCGGGGCAATGGTTGTATTACACAGCCGCAGTCCCACTCTATAAAGGCAGAGATCAATGAAACCGCTCATCTCCGCCGCTATTCCCCTGAATGCTGCGATCAAAGCTGACTGCAGCATTCAGGGGAAAATAAGAAGGGGGGTGCCCCTTGGATCACGTCACAGGAGGAATCCCTGTGACGCGATTGAGGGACATACCATATATGGGCAGACAGCCCAAGGTCCATTGAAGAACCCCAGGGCTGTCTTACCATATTTCCTGTTAGGGCATACTTAGGTCTGTCCTAACAACTGCCTGTGTACTATCCGTATATAGATATATACCAGTACATTAAAGTTTAAAAAATAAAGTAAAAACATAAAGTAATGTTAAATTTAAAAAAAATACAAATTCACCTTTTTTACAATAAACATTAGAATAAGTCTCAATACATAAAATATACGCATTCGGTATTGGCGCGGCCGTTATAACCTGCACAACAATTTTTTTGCGTCATTTATGTACGCTCTAAAAAATAAAATAAAAACTTCTTTCACTTAATAATGTGAGGTGCGAGGTGTGATAAATTTAACCTCCATGTGCCTCACATTAATAGTAATTAACCCCATCATGTACCTTACACATTAACCCATTATAATTGAGGAACATGATGGGGTTAATTACTATTAATGTGAGGCACATGGAGGTTAAATTTACCATCACACCTCGCGCCTCACATAAGAAATGGAAGAACTGTTTTGTTTTTTTATTACTGTTGGCAAAGTATCGCTTTGTTATCGAAATCGCAATACTACACAAAGCATCGGTACCGAAGTCCATATTCTGGTATCGTGACATCCCTTCACCGGAGGAGGTATTATACAATGGGGGGGGGGTAATAATTGGGTGAAAAGTGATGATATCTGAAGGGAGGGGAGAAATTATACATGGGGAGGGGTAGAGGAAGGAGAGAGTATACCTGGGTAGGGGGAGAAAGCTTATGCCGGAGGCATAGTTGGCAACAGTCCTGAATTTGCAGGGACTGTCCTGAATCTACAGAGGCAGTCCCGTCAAATTACTGTCCCAGACGTGTCTCAGCCACTGCCATATTCAATTGTATCTGCGTCCACAGGATGCAGATACAATTGAATACTATGGCAGAGCAGGAAAGTATCAGCTTCCTGCTCTGCCATTCACCCATCAAGGAACGGAATCCCCGGCCAGAGAGTTGCCGACACTCTGGCCGGGGATTCCTCTCCTAGAGGTAGCCCCTGAGGTCACTGTCCATATATGGACAGTGAGGTCAGGGTCTCCTCCTGGACTGGAATCCCCTGTAGAGAGTGCCACACACTCCCCTGTAGTTAGCGCCACACACTCCCCTGTAGTTAGCGCCGAACATACCCCCTGTAGATAGCGCCACACACACACTCCCCTGTAGATAGTGCCACACACTGCCCCCTGTAGATAGCACCACACAATCCCATGTAGATAGCGCCACACCCACCCTGTAGATAGCGCCACACACCCCCTGTAGATAGCGCCACACACAGCCCCCTTCAGAGAGCGCCACACACAGCCCCCTGTAGATAGCGCCACACACAGCCCCCTGTAGATAGCGCCACACACAGCCCCCTGTAGATAGCGCCACACACAGCCCTGTACATAGCGCCACACACACCCCAGTACATAGTGCCACACACCCCCCTGTAGATAGTGCCACACACCCCCCTGTAGATAGTGCCACACACCTCCCCTGTAGATAGTGCCACACACACCACCCTGTAGATAGTGCCACACACACCCCCCTGTAGATAGTGCCACACACACACCCCTGTAGATAGAGCCACACACCCCCCCTGTAGATAGTGCCACACACACCCCCCCCCATAGATAGTGCCACACACACCCCCCTGTAGATAGTGCCACACACCCCCCCTGTAGATAGTGCCACACACACCCCCCTGTAGATAGTGCCACACACCCCCCCTGTAGATAGTGCCACACACACCCCCCCTGTAGATAGTGCCACACACACCCCCCTGTAGATAGTGCCACACACCTCCCCCTGTAGATAGTGCCACACACAACCCCCTGTAAATAGCTCCACACACTGCCCCCTGTAGATAGCGCCACACACTCCCCTGTAGATAAAAGTCTAAATGCTAAACTCTGGCCACAGGTAGGGTTCTGGTGGAAAGGTGTCTGAATTACCTAACAGGTCTGGTCTGGGATCTGAATTTTTTTCTGGTTTGGTGTCTGAATTAATTTTGTTGTGTGGTTTTTACACAGATAACGTGTGTGCAGCGTGTGAATAGAATGCAAAAGCATCATCCAGGCATGCCCGTGGCGGTGGGAGATCTTAGGGACTACATTTTGGTGAGTGACTCTGCTGTGTATAGGGCTTCAGTGCAATGATTTTTGTTTATATTGCCCTCCTACACCCTGACAGATTCTATACACACACACACACACACACACACACACACTCACTTTCCCTTTTTGCCCCCCACAGAGCCGCTGTCTCTTGTCTCTTCCCTGTCACTCCACAGAGCCCCTGTGAGGTTGCGTCTCCCCCCTGGCTACCACTGCTACCTTCAGTTCTCCCAGCCCTGGCACTTAGTCTCTCCCCTTTGCCCTCCGACACCCACCTCCTGTCTCTGCCCTGCTGCTCCAAAGAGTTGTTTTTTTTAATGTGCCCTACCTCCCGCCCCTTTACATTTCACCCAACGAGGGGGGCGGGGGCCCAGACTCATTGGCAGTATGGGGCCCAGAAATTCCTGATGGCAGCCCTGATTAGGGCTGATAGTATTATATTGTATTTTTAATGGAGGTACATACAATATATATTATATATAATATAACTTTTTTTAAAATAAATTTGTTCAGTCCCACAAGGGGATTTGACTATACAATCGGTCTATCGCTCATATAATGCACTTAAATAGTTCTGTATTACAGTGTACTATTCCTGTCAGTATAATGCCAGCAGGGCCTAATAGGTGTAGTAAGATGGCAGACCTGGGGTCCATTGTTAGGCCTCCAGCTAACGTAGCAAACCAACAGCACCCTGAATTTGCATCATAGAGTGGCTGATAGGGTGATAGAGGTAGCCCCCTCCCTCTGTCTAACCACTTATATACTACAGATCCTAAGGGGTTAAACAACCGGGATCTGAGTTTTCTCTGATCCCAGCCGTTAGAGCGATGTGTCAGCTGTACAGTATATTCCAGCTGCCACCCACAAGTGAGGGCGCTGGCTCAGCTCCTGAGTCTGTGCCATCACATCACCGTACATGTACAGCGGGATGCTCGAACCCCTTGACGGGTGTTGTTGCCAAATGGGTTAAATTAATATAATAATCATATAATGCATGGACGATTAATGTAAGCGAATCAGCAGTTAGAGTTTGCAGATGGATAGATCACCACAAGAGAAATTGCACCCCATGGACATGAATAAATTCAAAAATGTTCAATTAATAAGTAGATTGATAGGTTTGTCTTTTTCTTCAACCTTTGCCAAGAATCACAAAGGTCATCAAGATTGACATGGTTTCAGAGAGGAAAAAAAAATGATGTGTCATCTACATTATTGTGTATGTGTATACATATGTACACAAACAGGAATAGAATTCACTCACATACAGAAATATATATATCATGTGTTCAAGCAAATAGAAAAGAAATATACCGAAAAATGATGCTTGCATAAATATTTAAATACATCAGTGTAATACCCTTAACAGTCCAGTATAATCAAAACTGCAGTACAGGAGGAGTCTCCAAATCCCTTCAAACAGAGAGTATGAGTAAGATCACTCAGAAAGTTCATCTGCAGGCTTGACACAGTAAAAGACTGGTGCTGTGTGTTTACCAGTAAGGCTAAGTTCACACTAGCATTACTATACGTTTACCTGTCTTCCATCAGAGGAAGAGAGGATCGAAACATTAAACGCAAAGCAACAGTTCCGTTAGAATTACCATTGATTTCAATAGTAATTCTTTTGTTTCAGTTGCTTTCCGTTTGTCTCCATTCGCTAGGTTTCAGTTTTTTTGACGGAAGCTAAAGTGCAGTGGTAATTCTAAAGCAGACGTTGCTTTCCGTTTAATGTTTCGATCCTCTCTTTCTCTGACGGAAGAGAGGTAAACGTATACAAATGCTAGTGTGAACTTAGCCTAATAGGGAACAAAAGAAGAAATTCACTGAATTATAATGCTACCATTTACCTAAAAAATAGAAACATGACATGTGTGGAAAAATCTTGGCCATGGCCTTCTTTATTACAATAAATTGAAAACATATTATCAACCTTTACTTAATAAATACTTCCTTGTTTAATCCAAACTTGTACCATTAAACTTACAGGAGCTCAGCCATAAACTCGTACACAACTTAACCGGTGAGTCCACCCACCTATTGAGTGACTTTAACCCAACTTTAAAGGGGCTTTCCCATCTTGGCCAGCTATGGCATATCTCCACCTCCGGGACACACACCTATTTCTAGAACTAGGACACCGTCTTACCTTGTCCGGCCCCCGCTTCTCTTCCCGGCCACTGTCTGATGGGGTGGTCTGTAGTACGGAAACAGCCGAGCTTCCTGAGCTATGCTTTTTAAGTAACTCCCATAAAAGTGAATGGGAGTAACGGAAACAGAGTAGCACAGCGAGCTATGCTTTTTCCGTAGCTCCCGAGTTCCGAAAACAGTGTAGATCGCCGTGCCACCCTGTTTCTGTAACTCCCATTAACCTCTATGGGAGTTACAGAAACAGCAAATCTCAGCAAGCTAGGCTGGATCCCGTGGATTTGGCATAAATATCCAAGATGGGAAAACCCCTTTAACAAAGGCTGTGACAAATAAATAAAATACATACATTTTGGAAGCGCTGGCGGGTGCACCTTCTTTTTTCTTCAAGTTCTGTAAAGCTAGCAGGCACCTAGCCCTTGAATATAAATAACAAACACAGGTCACATGGGTTCAAATGGAACCCAATGACATGCTGTCACCGGGAAAGGGAAGAATCCTTCTCTTGTGACAGAAATTTCCGATGCAAAACCTGCCTAAAAACAGCTGGAAATCTTGGTGGGGAAACTTCCCACTAAAATCTACCTAGGATCCACCATGGGATATTTAGAATCCCATGTGGATCTCTCTTTATAGTCTGAGATCCTCTCCGGACTTAGAGTAGTGCCAAATTGTGAGCCATACAGTCTGTTGAAGGAAAGGTAAATATAAGTAAGAATCAAAATACAAGCAGGCAACAGGCATACAAGAAACAGGAAGTCACCGATTGAAGACAGGGATAGTAACAAGATGATGATGTCAGACAGATTATAAAAACAAACGGATGATGGGTAATGATAACAGTCGAATTATGGCAACCATGGATGATGGGTGATGATTACAGTCAAATGATGGTAACAAGCAGACGATGAGTGTTGGCAACAAGCTGACCCTAATTCAAGCTCACTCTATATATATCCCTGGATCTATCCATAAGCACTGACCCTAACACCAGACACCACTAACCATCATTGCCCAAAACCCCCGTCCCTAATAGAGTCCCTAATCTGCAGACACTATCCCTAGTACAACACACGAAAACACTAGGAAACAGAGGCAATAGAAATAAAACTAAAACTAAAAACCCAGGAAAAAACCCAAAACCTAATAAAACACAAAAAGCATAACAAAGAACAATAGAGATAGGATATAACCAAATAAGTTGAAAAAACACAAGACTAGGCTGGTTACAAATGATCACAAGCAAACACACATAGCATACGCGATCATTAACACCATACTGCAGGATCCAGGGATTCTTAAACGGGTTTTCCCACTAAGAACATTTATTACTATCCACAGAATAGGTAATAAATCTCTGATTGGCGGGGGATCCGACCAATGGGACCCCCACAGATCACGAGCGCCCCTATGTGAAAAGTGTCACTGTGCATGCTTGGCCACTGCTCCATTCACTTTCTATAGGACTGCTGGAGATATCTGAGCGCTGTACTTGGCTATTACCAGCAGTCCCATAGACAATGAATGAAGCTGTGACCGAGCACGCACAGTGACACTTTTCACGTAGGTAACTCAGCAGAGCTCGTTCTCATGATCGGTGGGACCCCATTAATGTTATTGAATGCTCACATATTCTGTCCCAAAGTTACGGTTTAGTCCCATATATAGTTCTTCAACTACCCTAAGTTTTCTTAATATGGAGCAGGTCAATATACCTGTTGGGAGTACTTCATCCAATACCACTGTTTTTACTGAAGAGGACGTCATGAGAATTTTAAGTGGAGCGGAGGGTGATGTGTCATTTTTGAGCATTCCTTCTACAACCGACATCAAGAGAAATCTGGAATTTGAATCACGACGTTTGATCAATGTTGAACTTCATTTACTTACACTGGGACAGTACTACAGGAACAACATGATCCCACGGGGGATGAGAATTCAACTTAAACCTACCATGCATATGCAACACGAAGAGTTTAGGAGTAAAAATGAACAGCTTGCAAGCAAGTATGCCTTGGAAACTATATTACTTAATATGGACTTTCTACAGAGAGATCTGTGAGGTCTAAAAATGAAGGTTCAAGACCTGGAGAGTACTCTAAAAACGCTCATACAGGTAGAAGATTTCAACACTCATATGGATAAATTACGCATGACACTCAATAAAGTAAGGATGGATATAGAAGAAACCAAGAAAAAGAAATGGTTCCGTGATCAAACAGATTATTCAATGGGACGCGTCTATATATGGGATAATTCTCTCAACTATGCTGATGGTGCCTTTAGGCGGGAGAATAAAAGAAGTCGGGAACTGGTTCACAACAAGGGGGACTTTCGTATTCAAGAGTTTGTTAAGAAAAACCCTACAAGAAGCGATCAAGATTTTTTAGATTCCAATCCATTGGAGATTTCAAACAGAAGAAAACCAGACGAGCAGGTCGCAGGAGAAATAGAGGAAGGAAGAACCCGCTTTCAGAAATCAACATACCAGAAGGGGCAGAAACCGTTGCAAGACAGCAACAAGAGGACTCGGCCCAAACATTGGTAAATATTTCCAGTCATCAGTTGTCTAATATGCAATTGCAATTATTATCTAAGGGGTTGTCGTTTTGCCCTAACCAACATGTCGATTGGTTTCAACTAGAGTTGGATATATACAGTTTTATTAGAGCTATTAAATTGAAGGTATGGTTTGAGACACAACCTATTAATGTAGTAGTTTATGATACTCTCCCAATGTTGTCACTTAAAAAACTGGGATTATTCAATAAAAGCTTGTTTCAACCTCCTGTAACAGCACATGCGATAGAAACTTTTAGAGAACTTGTGCAGAAAGATATTACCACACTTAGGACTCAAAGAAGTGAACATGGCTTTAAACAGCCAAACATGACTACTCTTGATATTATGGCATTAGAAGAGTTGATCCATAACCATGAACTCATAATAAAACCTGCGGATAAGGGCGGAGCAATCGTGGTTATGGATTCAGACATGTACATGAGAGAATGCTATAGACAACTATCAGACACCAATGTATATAGAATATTAAAATGTGATCCTAGACAAGACATTACAAATAAAATTACTTCACTTATTAAGACAGCATTGGACGAAGGTATAATTGATCAGATGCTACATAAATTTCTCATGGTCGAATTTCCTGTCACTCCTTGTTTGTATTTATTGCCAAAAATCCACAAAGATTTAATGAACCCTCCAGGTCGCCCCATTGTGTCTGGTCGGGGTTCATTAATGAGTAACTTCTCCATCTTTGTGGACAAAGTGTTAAGAAATTTTGCTATTAATTCTAAATCGTATATTAGGGACACCACTGATTTTTTGCAAAAACTAAGATCAGTAGATTTACCAGAGGGATCTATTTTAGTCTCCTTTGACGTTACTTCCCTTTACACAGCCATTAGTCATAACAAAGGGCTTGATGCTGTAAGACGTAAATTAATGACTTCAAACTATGACATCACTTCATGCGAGTTTATTATGTCGTTGGTGGAACTCATTTTGACTTCTAACTATTTTTTATTTAAAGATAGTTATTATATCCAACTGAAAGGAATTGCCATGGGATCTAACATGGCTCCAACCTATGCCAATATTTTTATGGACAGCATTGAGGAGATGTCGGTCTATGTATCCCACCACTTCTCACATGTTTTGAGGTGGTGGCGATACATAGATGACATCTTCCTCATTTGGACCGACACTGTCACTACACTAATTGACTTTCACCAGTTTCTTAACTCCTTAGATGAGGACATCCAGTTTACTATGACACATTCGATGGATAACATCCAATTTTTGGATGTCACAGTACTGATTGACAATAATACACTTATAACCAAAATGTATACCAAAGAGACCGACCGGAACACCTTATTAAGATTTGACAGTTGTCACCCGAAAAATATGGTCAGATCTTTGCCGTATAGTCAAATGATTAGGGCCAAACGTAACACTGACAGACAGGAAGATCTGGACATATCATTAGACATCATGACTGGTAATTTTCTGCAGAGAGGTTACCCTAAATCACTACTGCGGACACATAAGAAGAAGATTGATAATACAGCGAGGGACAGTTTGTTACAGCCTGTAAAATCTTCAATATATAGAAAGCAGAAACGTATTCCATTTATCTCGACTTATAATGATATAAGTGGAGATCTTTCTTAAATTGTGAATAGACATTGGCCAATAATCAGTAACAGCTTTGGGCATATTGATGAATTGAATAACAATCCGCTTATGTCCTATAGACGTTCACAAAATCTTCGTGATAGACTGGTGAGAACTAGAATGCCAGAACAAAAGAAAGAGTCACAATCCATCCTTAAACCTCTAAAACCTGGTAATATTCCGTGTTATAGATGCGTTAATTGTTCTTTGATGTGTAGAGGTGAATCCTTTAGACATCCAGTTACTGGACAACAGTTTAAAATTAGACACAACTTCACCTGTGACTCGGACTGGGTCATATATGTGTTATGGTGTCCCTGCGGCCTCCTATATGTGGGGGAGACCACCTGTGCCTTTAAAACTCGTTTAAATAATCATCGTTTCTCGATACGTAAAAAGAAACTTGACTTGCCTGTAGCTAAGCACTTCTCGGAATTTGGTCATAATGAAAGGGACCTAACATTTTGGATCATATCCCACCATTACAGTTTGGCGGTGACCGACATATGGCTCTACACAAAAAAGAATTGAGGTGGATATTCCTATTAAATACACTGAAACCCTTTGGCCTCAATGTAGAATTTGCTGTAGACAGGATAGCCAGATGATGCCTTCATGTCTCTGTTCCATCTTTTGGGTTCTCTGATGTCCTCTTCTGTATGATGATTGATGACACATTAATATTTATATTCTTTTAATAATGAGTTCGTTGTCAATGTTTGATGAATACTAATTTTTACATATTTTATGTATTCTTTTAGATCTGAATACCACTCCCAACAGAATTTCGGAATCGCCTCTATTATTTTCAATAATAAAGTTACTGTGTAATTGATACTTGGCATGGCTATGTTTTGTTCTTTTGGTCCTATTATATCAATAAAATATGTATATTATTTAATTGAGTTTTTTCTAGTCTCCTATTCTTGGTTTTAAGTGATGTAGAGATATTATAATATTAAAAAATATATATTCTTCATTGAGATACGATGTCGCTGATGTGACACTTTTGGTCCGTTACACGGGTGAGGTTGACGGGACATCCTGTGCACGTGAAGATGCTGCTATGTGGTTCTGGAAACTCTGGGAATAAGGTCGTTCTGGACACGTGACAGTGGACAGAGATCTGTGTACCCACGTGTGGATCATCTACAATAAGCCGATATAATAATATAATACTGTAAGGCTACTTTTCGATATCTCCATTACTTACCATGAGGAGCATGTATTAATGTATTTTGCTTTTTCTGCAATTTAGACCTTTTGACTGACATAGCCGTGCTATCTGCTATCCGTGGTATATCTGCATCAGTTGCCTGGCAACTTGTGATGCCGTTATACACATGATCAGACCAGTGGAACGCATTGACACGCATTACATCATTTTGATGCGCTCGATGCGTCCTGCTGCTGAGCAACGATACATTTCCGCCTCTGGGGATTACACGGATGTATCACATCCTAATTACCATGAGTTGTGCAGCTGACTGCTACTATGTATACCTAGGGCTTTGCATACTAATGATCTACCTGATGCATCTGAAGTTCTGATTGGTGAGTGGGTTCATGATGATGTATCTCAACACCACTGAGGCATAAATGATTATGATTTAATCAGTTGTTTTTAACGTTTGTTGTAATGTATATTGCTGTTCACGCTATTGTATATGCACATATGCACCTTCTGTATCATGTTTATTATGTACAATGATACCTTAAACCATGTATTAATCAAGTTTTTAAGCACTTAACACTTTATTATATTGTAATGAGACCAATTATGCAAAGTAGTCTCAACCCTATATATGTTTGCAGTATTAGATGTGTCACTAGGCTTGATAAAGATCCTATTGTAGGATTGAAACGTTGCTGTTGTATCTGGAGTGAATACTTTTTCTATGTACTGTGTATATATATATATATATATATGTACTGAATATATATATATATATTTTTTTTCTTATCATAAGGGCATGTGATGGCATACTGTATGTTCCCCTAGATTGCCTTTTCTTGTCAAAAAGCCTCGTCTTATATTTAGTGAAGGATCTAACTATTTTTCAAGCCATACATTTCCTGCAGTGTGAAACTGGCCATGCCTACTAAGGCCTAGTTCACACAGAGTTTTTTGGCGCCAAAAAATGCCCGAAATCGCCTTCCATTGATTTCAATGGGAGGCAGAGGCATTTTTTTCCTGCGAGCGGAAAAAAATGCTCGCAGGTAAAAAAAGAAGCGACATGCTCTTTCTTTCTGCTTTTCCGTCTCTGACCTCCCATTGAAATTAATGGTAGGCAAAAAAAAGCTAAATCCGCAGCAAAGAAAGTGCAGTTAGGTCTAAATCTGCCTCAAAATTCCTGACGGAATTTGAGGCTGCTTTTTCTGCTTGCAAAAAAGCTTTGTGTGAACATACCATAAGACTACATGCACAAATTGCTTCATTTAAAGTGGAAAATCTGTACCAAAACCACAGGTATATACAGGTTATTCCACAGGTAAAATCTGCACTTAATATTGCATTTTAGGATTTTACATTTTGATGCGGAAATAGGTGCAGATTTTATTCTGAGGATTTTGGTGCGTTTTTTTTTCTAGGGTCTTAAAACATATATTTAACAACCCCCCCCCCCAAAAAAAAATAATATTTTTCACATATATATCCTATAGCTACACTGCTGGATAGAATTGGATACATGGCCCCAGCAGACAGTATCACACATGATAGACTTAGAGCTCATTCAGACAAGGGTGAATCTCGTCCGTGGACTGTGCATTGAAATAATGCACAGCACACGGACCGGTTGATTTCAATGGGGCTATTCACACATGCGTGAGTTTTCACACAGCGAGTGTCCGTTATGTGAAACTTACTTAATGTCTTATATTGGTGCACCTAGTCGCCCATTGAAGTCAATGGGTGCGTGAAAACCACGGACAGCACACAGACGACGTTTTTCGCGCAATTATATTGAAAAAAAAAAGTGCTTGCAAGCGCGTGACAAACACATGCAAAAACGCAACACACACAGACAGATTTACGCACATTTTTTACACGTGTAAATCTGTCACGCACGTGTGAATGTAGCCTTAGATACAGGGCCCCAGCAGTAAGTATCCTTGTACTAACCCTCAGGGGCTGGGTACGATCCAATACCTGATCATTTATAGGGATGGACTGGCAATGGGGCGGCCGCAGGCTGTTGTTATTAGGCTGGGAAAGGCAAAAAACAGTGACCCTTCCCACCCTGGTAATGTTAACCTGCTGCTGCTATGTTGTATCTGTCTGGTTATAAAAAAAAATGGGGGCTGGGCATGTGGTTTCTTAAAATTATTTATTTAAAAAAATTACGTGGGGTCCCCCAGCCAGGTACAACACAGCAGCAGCAGCCTAGCATACAGGGCCCCAGCAGACAGTAATCTTATACTTTATACGATTACTGTCTGCTGGGGCCCTTTATCTAAGCCTACTATCTGGTAAGCTTAGATACAAGGCAGACATGTGCCATGTATCTAAGAATAACGTAGTAGGCTTAGATACAGTGTCTATGCGTGACACGGTCTGTTAGACCCTGTATTTAAGCCTACCACATGGTAGGCTTAGATACAGGACCTCAGCAGACAGTAATCTAATACTGTATAAGATTACTGTCTGCTGGGGCCCTGTATCTAAGTCTAGCATGTGGTAGGCTTAGATATGCGGTCCATGTGTGATACCGTATGTTAGACCCTGTATCTAAGCCTACCACAAGGTAGGCTTAGATACAGGACCCCAGCAGACCATAATGTTATACTTACCCTCCTCTTCGGCTCTGGGTGCACCATCTAGCGTCGCAACGTCATCCGTCACGCCATGACGCGAGAAGATGTTAGGAGTACCGCTGCTCTCGGGAAATAATTATGTGTCGTAACTATAGTAAAAGGGGCCCGTGTATTTTATTACATAGGCCCCAGTTACTATAGTAACTTTTAAAGATGCGGTGCGGGCGGCCCGGTCACAGTTGTGACTGTTGCAACCCGAATGTGGCAGTCGCCGGAGAACCGTGCCCTGAAGGCCCGGTGCTAGCGACGCCTCTGCTTGTCAGATACAATTCTGAGGTGAAAACGAAAAGATAAATTGATATGCTGCAGATTTTAAAATCCGCATCACAGGTCAATTTATGTGCAGAAAAATTCTGCAACATATGGGGATTATTTATAGATCTCATTTATTTTGCTGGTACTGTATTACGCCGGAAAATCAGCGTGGTAAACCTGCATGTAATACACAATGTGTGCATTTATCCTTATGTCCAGATTAGGAATTAATTTGTTAAGTAAACCTACAGTAGGTTTATCTGGAACTTAGTTTCCTTTCAGGGGATCCTATTTCAAAATTAAAGTTAAGGAATTGAATTTAACAATATGGTTATTATAAGACACCACAAAAGGAATAACCAAAATGTCTGGTTTGGAGCGTATGTTTTTTTCCTCTTGCTTGTCAAGAGGGATTTCCGATCCATATAACTCACTTCAGGGATGACATATTTAACGTCTTGACTATATTCTTTTTCCAGAAATGATGTGGTAATTTTCCAAGATTCTTGCTCGAAATGAGAAAGGTTAGTACAGTTTTGTCTGAGGCTCATAAATTGTCTCTCTGGTACAGTAAGTTGCATCAACATTTTGAGAAATTATAGCAAGTGAATAAGATGAAGCTGTTGCTATCCACTGGTCATGGTACGACATTGTGTATTTGTCTTCTCTGGATAAATACTGTATATGTAACTACAAAATGTCAACACAGTCATAGGGTGTTGGGGTGAACTCACAGACAACTCTTTTATTATGAGAGGCACCTTGAGGATCAACTGATCGCCGCAGGTCCAGCTCCAAAGATCCCCAGTCGAACAGCTGATTTTTTCTGGGAAGTTGCTTTTGGCTACTTATTTGCCCTGCGGCTACCACTACAGTGGAAATGTAGTATTACATGTGACCATTCAAATTAATAGCTGTCTATGTAATACATGGACTGAGTCTGCAAGAGATTGCTGTTATTAGCTCTCCATTCTGGCTCATAAAGCGGGGCTTCGAGTCTCTTCTAGCAATTCCCCCTCCTTGCTCATAGAGGGGGGTCCTGAGCGGAGGACCCCCCCCCCTCTATGACGTCCATATGCCCTAACATGAACTACTAAGAACAGACTTACATAGCTTGGTTTGAATCTACTGTCCATAGTGATATTTTTATCTGGCCACAGTGGGGATGTTTTTTAATTCTTTCTTTCTTTCTCTGTCACTTCTCTCTCTATATCGTTTGATGATATTCTCCTTTCCCTTTATAGCCTTTTTATGGATTAAGAAAATATCCTGTGCTATATTTTAACGTGTGATGAGAGAACTACTAACTTAACGTATAATAATAACACCATGACACCTCTAAACTGAGGATGTTAGTACTAAGTCTTTTTTCCGACTGTCATTATCTTTGGTTTTGGGACAATAGTCTATCTTCCTCTGTTGGTCGACTTCCAATCTGTCTCACAGCACCTTTATAAAATCATAAGGTGAAAATACAGTTTAAAAAGATTGATTCCTAAGAAGAGCCTTCTTTTCCTGATATAAAACCCTTCACTAGAATTATTCTAGTTTTACTGCTCTACACAAACTACATACAGTTTATTGATTTTATGAAATGTTCCACGATAAGGAAACACACTTAAAATCTTCTTGGTTTAAATAGTTCCGGGATGTTTGGCATTGTTATATGCCTGGATGTTCCCTGTATATGTACAGTTCTTACTTATCTTAGGTTCTCCTTTTACACAACACTGGGCAAACTTACGGAGCAGAGTAAGGGTCAGTACAGCGTTGCGTAAATACTGCAGATGGAATTAGTTGCGGAAAATCTGCAGCATAATACAATAGCAGCAAAGTGGAGGAGATAGAACAAATCTCAACCACACTCTGCGTAAATGCTGAGCGGAAAAAACGCTCAGAAATTGACATGCGGTGCAGAATTTTATTCCGCAGCATGTCAATTGTATTTCCGTAAACGCTGCTTATTTGTTGCGGGTTTTCCCACATTGAATTCAATGGGGAGGTAAAACCCGCAACAAATAGCAGTTTTTTGTGTTTTTTCAGCGGGTTCGCTGCAAAAAACTCAACTCATAAAATAAAAATCCTATACTTACCCAGAAGTCTGTGTTTCTTCCTCCAGGCCGGCCTCCTGGGATGAAGCAGCAATCACATGGGAAGAAACGTCATTCTAGGAAGCTAGCCTGGATGATGTCAGAGAGCCGGCCTCCTGGGATGATGCTTCATTCTCATGTGACCACAGCTGCAGCCAATCACAGGCGTTTCATGACGTTTCATCCCAGGAGGCCGGCCTGCTAGCAGCCAGCTGAATGCTGCAGTTTCCGCAGCGGACAATCCGGACGAAAAAGTACACCAGTTTGTTGCAGTTTTTCACCAGGAATTCCCTGCGGTGCACAGGGCGGTGCACAGGGCGGATACGCTGCATGATTTTACGCAGCGTATCCACCCCGTGTGAAGTCAGCCTAAATTAGTTTTTTTTAATATGTTCTATTCAATGTTGCTGACTTGCTTTGCCCCCCCCCCACCACAATCAGCTGTACTCTGTGGTGAAACCGGTCGGGACATTAAGGACGATTTGTATTTTTTCCTAATTGTTGTGGATTTTAATAAATGTGTTTTAAGACCTAAGAAAGATATTGTTTGTAAGTTCCGTAACAATTTTATTTTAACTTTATGCTATTACTGTGTTAACAGGGAACCAGTAGCCTCGTGGTATTTTGCAATATCCTCTGTGTTCCATTTTTTTAAATCATGATAAATAACATTATATTGTAATAGTTCAGACTTTTATGGACTCGGCGATACCTATTATTTAACGTGGAAAAAAGAGAAAGGAGATTTTGTTTACTTTTATATATATATATATATATATATATATATATATATATATATATATATATATATATATATATTTTATATTGTTAAAAAAGTTATTAACCCCTTCCCAACATCTGCCATATATATACGGCAGAGGTCGGGTGGGGGTGTTGAGCGGGCTCACTGGCTAAACCCGCTACATAGAACGAGCATGTTGGCTGTATGTAACAGCTGACACTTCAGTGTAACTAGCGGGTTGCTACTCGTTTATCCCTCTAGATTCCGTGGTCAAAAGTGACCACGGCATCTAAGCCGTTAGAAAAAAAAGGGGCGGCCCCTGTGATTTTGCATTGACCCCGCCGCGATGCGATCGCGGGGAGCCAATAATTGGCATGGCAGCCAGGGCTTCATAGATGGCTGTCAAAATCACTATGTACTGCAATACATTAGTATTGCAGTACATAGTGCAAGCGATCTAATTATCACTGGTTCAAGGTCCTAGGGGGACTAATAAAAAAAAGTTGAAAACAGTTAAATAAAGTTTATATATATATGTATATATATATATATATATATATATATATATATATATATATATCACTAGTCCTTCTGTGTTATATAAAGTCCAGAGTCAACACAGCCGTCTACCGGGAAGTTTCAGAGTACTTCATGCTTCCCTCTGCCGACAAGCTTTATGGAGATGCTGATTTCATTTTCCAGCAGGCCTTGGCACCTGCCCACACTGCCAAAACTACCAATACCTGGTTTAATAACCACAGTATCACTGTGCTTTATTGGCCAGCAAACTCGCTGACCTAAACCCCATAGAGAATCTACAGTATGGGGTACTGTCAAGAGGAAGATGAGAGACCAGACCCAACAATGCAGACGAGCTGAAGGCCGCTATCAAAGCAACCTGGGCTTCCATAACACCTCATCAGTGCCACAGGCTGATCGCCTCCATGCCACGCCGCATTGATAACACCTCAGCAGTGCCACAGGCTGATCGCCTCCATGCCACACCGTATTGATGCAGTAATTCATGCAAAAGGAGCCCCGACCAAGTATTGAGTGCATGTACTGTACATACTGTTCAGTAGACCAACATTTCAGTATTAAAAATAATTTTTTAAATTGGACTTATTTAATAATCGAATTTTCTGAGACACTAAATTTTGGGTTTTTATTAACTGTTACCATAATCATCAACATTAAAAGAAAAAATGCTGGAAATAGATCACTCTGTGTGTAATGAATCTATAGAATATATGAGTTTCACTTTTTGAATTGAATTACTGACATAAATTAACTTTTTGATGATATTCTAATTCATTGAGAAGGACTAGTATGTATATATATATATATATATATATATATATATATATATATATATAACTTTTTCCCATTTCCCCCTAAATGCAATGTAAAAAAAAAATTAACAGAACTTGTATTCCCGTGTTCGTAAAGGTCTGAGCTATTAAAATATAGCATTCTTTAACTCGCATGGTGAACACCGTAAAAAAAACAAATGTAACCGCCAGAATCGCAGTTGTTTTGGTCCCTTCATCTCCCACATGAAATGTAATAAAAAGTGATCAAAAAGTCCAATATATCCCAAAATGGTACCAATAGAAACTACAGCTCACCCGCAAAAAAAAAAGCCCTCATACCACTCGACAGAAAAATATAGAAGTTATGAATCTCAGAATGTGGCGACAAAAATTTTATTTTTAACAATCAGTTTTTACCTTGTAAAAGTGATAAAACATAAAAAAAGCTATATAAATCTTGTATAGTCATAATCGTATTTACCCGCACAGTAAAGTTAACATGTAATTTTTACCGCATGGTGAACGCCATAAGAACAAAACTCACCCAAATAATGGATCAATCACTGTATTTTTTCCCCATTCTACCTTACAAAGACATTTTTTCCAGTTTTCCAGTACATTATATGGTACAATAAACGGCTTCATGAAAATCTACAACTCGTCCCACAAAAAACAAGCCCTCATATGGCTGTATCAATGAAAAAAAATAAAATTATGGCTTTTGGAAGGTGGGGAGGAAAAAATTAAAATCTGAAAATCGCTGCGGTGGGAATGGGTTAAACATATTTTAACATTTAAACATGCGATCGTTTAATCAACGGTACAATACAGTACACTCCAATACTTATGCATTAGGGTATGATCATACGCAAACGCAAAAATACATCTGAAAAGTACTCGCGTTTTTCGCGGCGTCCATAACGGACGTAATTGGAGCTGTTTTTCAATGGAGTCAATGAAAAACGGGTCCAAAAACGTCCAAAGAAGTGACATGCACTTCTTTGACGCGGGCATCTTTTTACGCGTCGTCTTTTGACAGCGACGCGTAAAATTACACCTCGTCTGAACAGAACATCGTAAAACCTATTACAAGCAATGGGCAGATGTTTGCAGGCGTAATGGAGCCGTCTTTTCAGGCATAATTTGAAAAAATAAAATGCCTGAATTACGTCTGAAAATAGGCCGTGTGAACATACCCTTACAGTGAATTGTACTTTTGACTGTCTCCTTTCAAAGGGGTTTTCCCATCTCAGACATTTATGGCATATCTATAGAAAATGCAATAAATATCCGATAGATGCAAATCCAATTTCTAGAATGGGGTCCCCTGACCCCCCGTTCTACCTTCTGCTGCTGTCGCTAGGCTCCGGACACTGAGAAATGAGCCACTGCGTTTCCTGGAATCGGGAGCTATGCTACGTTGTTTCCATAACTTTCATTCACGTTTATGGGAGTTCCAGAAACGACGTAGCATATCACGCTTGGCTGTTTCTGGAAAACATGGTCACCTTGCAATGGCAACAGATGGTAGGACAGGGGTCAGGTTCTAGAGATAGGTGCGGATCCCAGAGGTGGGACCCGGATCTATTGGACAATTATGGCATATTCTGTACCTATGCCAGAATTGTCCAGAGGCAGACATAGGAGTACTAACATGGCAGACCTGGGGTCCTTCAGTAGGCCCCCAGCTGCCATGAAAACGCATTGGCATGCCGCGATTGCATCGCAGTAGGTCCAATTGGATCACAGACTGGACATCTAATTGGGGCATCTAAGCAGTTAAACAGCTGGGATCGGAGTTAACTCAGATCCCAGCCATTGAAGCAAAGTGTCAGCTTTAATATAGTAACAATCTTTATTTATATAGTGCCAACATAGCAGCACTTTACAATTTAGGGGGAACAGGTGCAGACAATATCAGACATTACATATTAACAAAACACAAGAGGAGTGAGGGCCCTGCTCTCAAATACTATATTTATAAGCAGTGATCCAACAATTAGAAGCTGTGCAAACAATAGGGGAAAAAGTATATTTCAAAAACTTTAATCTCAAACTGCTTTGTAAATTTACCCATTGTAATGTGAAAGGTGAACCTAAATGTAGGAGAGGCAAAACCCCTCATTTGCTTGTATGCCCTGTTTTTTGTCCAACAATGTGCTAATGCAGGGTCAGCATAAGTGGAGGAGCGGGGCACCCAGTGGTACTTGGAGCTGTTTTGGTTTTGGGTACAACAGCAAGTCCAGCGAATGTTACCTTGGTAATTGGACGCTAAACGGGTCTGCCCACTGTTCTCCAGCAAGGCGGCCGAACGTGCAGATCAGGTGGGAGCAGACGCATACCAGGACCGTCAGTGCTGGGGGAAGGAGGGGCAGAACAAGAGGTGATGTAGAGGGAGCAGGTAGGTGCGAAGTGTGGTGTACGGCACAGGGGACAGAGTAGGACCTGATGTGCTGGAAGTGGGAGCAGCTTAGGCCCAGAAGGTACAAATTATCCCATGTCTAGCCCGGTATTGGTAGTGGAGAAGTGCTTACTGACTAGTCAGCAGAGGATTAAATCATCCATAGAGAAAAGGGATATTCAGTCTAGCTTCAGAGTCTAAATCACTGCCCTTTCCCTCCAGGTCTACTACTGACCTCCTAAAAGGTACAATTACAAGTTACTGTTCTACTTTGCTCATCTGGATGAAGCCCACAGAGTAAAGTATAGCATTTGTATAGTCAGCCACCACTATAAAGCACAGCAAGACAAAACAATACAAAAACAAAATGTTATAGTTGGATACACTATGCAAATTATAAGAGAATATTAATAGAAAGAGGACATTACACAGTGACGAGATGGTAAGATTCCACTTTTTAACATCATCTCTGAGTGTAAAGCCAAAAAAATCTGTCTGTCGGAGGTTTCATAAATGTGCTCCAGCGTGTCCACCGAGTGGTCGTCCTAAGATCTCAGTTTACGGACTGAATTTTGAATATAAATATATTACACAATGCATAAATACACATTTGGAAAGACCAAAGAACCCATTTAAAGGGAACCTGTCACTAGGTTTGGAGCCACTAAAAAACCATCATGTCGTTGGGATTCAGCGTTCTAAGCATGCCCATTTCAAAACTGGATGTTTCCGCAATAGTTAAAGTACTTACAACTTACCAAGATGAGTCTGGGAAATGAATCCAGTGACATCAGGTGCATATGCAGTGTGATGTCATCGGCTTCATCTTTGTCCTCTGGTTTTTAAGTGAGATGTTTGCAATGCTAGACCACAGGGGTATGACAACATGCTGGTGATTTAGTGGCTCCATACCTAGTGGCAGCTTCCCTTTATGGTTATATATAGGTAAGGGTTTGTTATTATTTCATTTATATACAAGATTGCATTTTAACTTGTACAATATTAATGTTAGGTGCATGCTCCACAGGTTTGTGCATGTAAAACAGCCCAAGACACATCCAAACCTGACCACTGGGTGGCAATGTGTGCCTGTGAAAATAAAAGTTGACAAATTCAGATGAGGTGGAACTATTAAACGCCACCATACTTAGCAATGTGCTGCTGTCTTATTTGTCTAAGAATAAACTGTTGTTAGATCGAATCATCCTTCATCCTCCATGTACACTTGGAATCAAGCTTCAATTTAACACTTTTACTGTGACTTTCCCCCATTCCCTTTGCAAGCAATGCAGGGTAGAGACAAATAACCATCAAAACAAACACACATATCTGCTAAGGATATGCTTACACATAGCAAATAGTTCCTTTATCTTGATGAAGATGACCGATCTCGGAGGGAACTGGTTATTAATCCCAGTCAATGATATGGCATCACCTCTTTATGGGCGGCAGTATTGATCTATTTTTGTATCAATAGTAAGAAATTGTCCTATAAAATTCAGAACTGACAAACATTCCAAAAATAATAAATATTAGGACATATTGTTCTGATTTGGGGCAAAATCATGATGTGTAAAGCTGTGAAATCAATCTGTACACATCAGTTCTTGCTCACCGTCCGGCAGGAGAATGGGATCTGTTATTGTCTGACAATCCTTTATAAAATATGCTTCCAAATGCAACAATCTGCCAAACTTCACATGTGGAACTAGTAATACTGGTATCTTCGGAGCTGGGTCCAGTTTATCATTTATTTCCTGTTATTTATATGGCAACAACATAATCTACTACACTGTACAGACATTATAATCACTCACATTAGTCCCTGTCTCCAATGGGGCTTACAAACTCATTTCCCTTTAGTACATAGCTAACCTAATGGGGTTTTGTGATATGGATGTATACTCTATGCAGATGTTGCCCTGGGGGGATTTGAACCCAGGAGTCCAGCGCAGTGCTAAGTCGGAGTGCTGCTTATGGGTTGACATTCACAGCAAATTTTGCAATGATACATAGAATACATACAGTAACTTCACTTTATTGCATTTACTGGTCCAAACCACTGGAGCACCCTCTGATTGATGTTTTTACATACTCCATCAAATGATATAGAGTAGCAGGTTAAAAAAATAATGAAAAAAACCCTTAACCCTTATTTCACTTGTGACTTGAGATTCACAGTAGTGAGTATCATTATGCAGAGCAAAGTCTTCTTCTTCAAGAGGCAAGGATTTACATTGTAATTCAAATATTCTAATCCGCACAGCATTGGGTAAAATGGCATTTCAACTAGTACAAAGCGTCCCTCCCTGACTGAACGCTGCCAAATGAAATCCTTCACCCTTTCTAGCCCAGAGCCTGTGATGTTTCTCTGCCTGCATGCATTTATAAAGTTAGAAAGGAACTGCCAAAATAGAAGCGCAGATGGCGAATTACTGTGAGTCATACCCGGCATAATAGGAGCAAACCTCTGCACACCCACTCCTGCCACCGCGTCTCAGCAAAAGGCACACAATGCGAGTCGGAGCATTGCAGTGACAGGTGTCCGAGGCACAATGGAGACTAAAGGGCCAACTGCAGACTGTTGGCATGTGCATGGAAGAATAAAGGGTCAAGGGTCCCGGTTACTGTTTCCTCTAAACTGTGCACTCTGGAAATGACAGTGTTAAAGAGGCAAAATTCTCTAGACAGTGACGGCAGTTATTCATGGCGGAATTCTCATTAGAATGTTCTTTTAACTCTTTCCTTTCCAAAGCGCACAGCTTACAGATCATTTCTGGTCCCTGTAGAGATCTGTCTAACAGTCCGTGGCTCTAAATGGGAGTGCTTGATGGGCAGAGACTGTGGTCACAGTGCCCTCCTTACCACCTCACGTCCCTCTTATTACTGCGTCGCAAATCCAATCATCACAAACACAACAACAAAGAGTTATGGCTCCTTGTCAATTTATTCGAGCTGCCGCATAGGGAGTAAATTAGTCTAGGAATCAGTTAAGTGATATCTGGGGTCCAGATTCCTAGCTCTGTATCCCCGTTGTTGCCTGATCTGCTGCCAGTGGGGGTGAAAGTTACCGACTGCTCTCTTATCGGTTTTAATTCAGTGTTTGCTAAATTCAGCAATGCTTGCTCCAGCTGTTCTTGTCTCTGAGCATGCAATGGGGCTTATTAATATACAACAGAGGGTGCAAAAGACAGATGGAGGGTAACATATCGACAGGTAAAAAAAAAACATATCCGTAAAGGACATCACTTATGAATGGAAAATCTACAGGTTCCTGGGAAAACCTTCTGCTTTCCTTTCTTTTTTTAAATCAAACCAATTTTATTGATACGAACACATAAAAGAAATAACATAGTAACATTCACATTACAATTTTCCAGCATCGTATACAATAATGACAGCATATCAGAAAATCCCCAACTTCCCCCCTGTCCCCCCTCCCCGCACGGCCCCCCACTATATCTCTGCCCTTTGTTTCTAGCACCAATCCTGGCCAGAGCACATTTCTCTTATCAAGTTTCCCCACCACCCCTTTTTGCTCCAGACTCTACCATCTCCAGTTCCTCAGACGACTCTCGCCCTTATTCTGTTTAGTTCAGGTGACAGCACCTCAGGGCAGGCCATCCATCTGCTCCATTGTTTCTCAAATTTTTTTTCCGTGCCCCTTTTAGAAAATATCTTATGCTCCATCAGGATATTATAGTTCACCATTCCTACAATTTCCCTCATCCCTGGTGGCTCCTCATCCAGCCAGTGTTTAGCAATACATTTCCTTGTTTGATATAATATCTTGGCAATTGCCATGCTTGCCATTCTGTCACTCTCCAATTCTCCCACTGCTCCCAACAACATAACTTTAGGGTCTGCCACCAATTCCCGACCATATACCTGTTTTATCAGATCCAATATTTCCCCCCATAGGGTCCTCAGAGCCTCACATGACCAAAACATATGCAGTATATCTGCTTTCTCTTCCGTGCACCTAGGACATTTAGCATCCGCTCTAATACCCATCTGCTTTAATACCCACGGGATGCGATACACTCTATGTATCAGGAAGAGTTGTGATCTCCTCTGCGCCAGACTGAGCGATAAGTGACATGTGGATGCTAATATCTCCTCCCACTCCTCCTCAGTCAATGGACCAACATCCCGTTCCCATTTCGCTTTTACCAGCATCATTGGGTTTCCCAGGTGTTTGGACAGCAAGCTCCTGTACGCCATTGAGATCAGGCCTTTGGTCGTGTCAGCCCTTCCCACATACTCCAGGACCCCAAGAGCACAAACCGTTAGGTCCACTACCTGCGCCTGCGCCTGTAGGGCATGACGGATCTGCCAATATTGATAAAACATATTGTGCTCTAGTGGAAATAGGTCCTTCAACTGCTGAAATGATCTCAGCCCGTTAACATCATATAAGTGTTGTATTCGTCTAACCCCTGCCAACTCCCATTTTTGCATGCCCTCTAATTGGTATAATTCCCACAGGACCGGATTATGCCATAGGGGAGTATATTTGGTGCACATTCCCACTCCCAGGATCTGTTTGCATTGCCACCATACTTTATGTATCAGGAGTAACGTTGGTTTAGCACTCGCCAATCTCTTAAACGTATGCGCTTCCAGACTCTCTAGTGGATTATGTCCTCCCCCCATGTATGACAATAAACGTGCACTGGCACCCCAAGTCTCTGTGTCCTCCCATCTTCTGCTTTCCTTTCTGATTTGAGTTTATACACATGAAGACCAGGATCACACACACAGTTTTGACACAGGTTTTGCTCAGTTTTTTTGCGCCAAACACAGGAGCGAACACAAAAAAAAGGAGATACAGTAATGTTCAAAAAAATAGCAGTCCGATATCATTAACTTGATAAATCAATGTTTTTGGTAGAAGTGATATTTCTACATAGCAAATAATTTACTTGTAAGTGTAGTAGAGTAGTAGTAAAAAAACAGAGCCAACAATTAAGACTTGCATGCCGCTCAATCTGAGAAAATTGTTTCATTTATAGCTTGTTCACAATAAGAGCAGTGAGGAGTTAAATTGGTGAAGTCATTCATTCTGTGGAGTAACAGGGGTTGATTTTGACCCTTATTTAAGGTAGGAGGCTGGCAAATGTTGCACATGTTGGTTATAATGCATTTTCTTCTAAAATACTGGGGGAAATTAGTCGTTCCAGACATTGTTCTGATGAAAAACATAGTTTTGATAAGAAGTTGGTTGGAGAGGGAAAAACATATAGAGAAGTGCAGCAAATTATAGGCTGCTCAGCTAAAATGATCTCAAATGCCTTGAAGTGGCTACCAAAACCTGAAAGACGCGGAAGGAAGTGGAAAATTCTGTTAGAATGGATCGAAGAATAGCCAAAATGGCAAACGCTCAGCCAATGATCACCTCTGGAAAAATCAACGATCTGAAGTTACCAGTGAGTACTGCTACAATCAGAAGATGAGTAAGTGAAGCCAAGTTACCAGCAAGGACTCTCCGCAAAGTCCCGTTGTTAAAAAAAAAGACATGTCCTGAATAGGTTCAAATTTGCCAAGGAACACATTGACTGGCCCAAAGAGAAATGGCACAACGTTTTGTGGACTGATGAAAGCAAAATTGTTCTTTTTGGGTCTAGTGGCCGCAGATAGTATGTCAGACGACCCCTGAGCACTGAATTCAAGACACATTACACTGTGAAGACAGTAAAGAATGGTGGTGCAAAAATCACGATATGGGGATGTTTCTCATACCATGGTGTTGGGCCTATTTATCGCATATAAGGGATCATGGTTCAGCTTGAATATATCAAAATACTTGAGGAGATCATGTTGCCCTATGCTGAAGAAGAAATGCCCTTGTTTCAACACGACAGTGACCCAAAACACACCAGTAAGTGCACAACATCTTGGTTACAGACAAACAGGATTGAGGTAATGGAGCGGCCAGCCCAATCCCCTGACCTAAATCACATAGAGAACTTGTGGGGTGACATAAAAAATGTGGATTATGAGGCAAAACCCAAAAATGCAGGAGAACTGTGGAATGTCGTCCAATCTTCCTGGACTGGAATACCTGTCCAGAGGTGCCAGACGTTGGTCGACTCCATGCAACACATATGTCAAACAGTTCTCAGAAACAATGGCTATGCCACTAAATATTAGTCCAGTAAAGTGAAATCTGAAACACTTTTTCAGTTTATACATTACATTTTTGAGTTTTTACAGATAAATGCTGGCACTGTCATTTTTTGTATAGCCTAATATTCCTTTTTCTTTATTTTCTGTAAAGGATAAACACAAATTGGATAAATGTTGTGATTGTTTTGATTTGGAATTGAAAGTGTAGTATTTCCAGTGCATTTGTATTTAGGCAAATCAAATTATTATAATGATTTTTAGCTTTATTTGCATTTTTAAACTCTGTGCTATTTTTTTTTTTTAACACTACTGTACATCTGTGTTCTTTTTGAACCATTCGTGTGTGTGTGTGTGTGTGTGTGTGTGTGTGTGCGTGCGTGTGTGTGTGTGTGTGTGTGTGTGAGATCCTGGCCCAAAGGACAAATCTGACATGTTATGGACGAGCTGCGAGTGAATCTAAAGCCTGAACACCACTAGAACTACTAAAAAATTTCCATTGGGATTTTCATATACAAAATTGATTTGAGGGCCCTTTTCTTATATTATGTCAACCATATAGAGTGCTAATTCATGGAAAACCAGATAAACTGTGTGTGTTCTGAAGAGCATTAGGAAGCCAAAGTCCTAAAGGATAATCCTTGCAATCGCAGGAAGAATATACCAATTGGTACAGATGTTGCCGTGGTCAAAATGTGGGGCTTTGATGCTTCAATGCTTGTTCTGTTCTTTAAAGCTATAGAAGAAAAGTATTTGACAACAGCCATGAGAGCATCTCTCACTTTTTCACATTCTACTCCTGAATAATATCTTACAAGGCCAATTTTTAAATTTAAAAGAATGGTAGATTAACAAGAAATCGTGGACAAAAAAAACTACAGGCCTGAATATGTCAGTGTGGTTGCTTAGCATGCTTAATATACTTCTTAGGAGATCGGTAGTGTCATGCTGTACTCCAGAAGAATGGCAATGTATATTGATTATGTGTAACCAGCACCAAATTCAATACCTGAGGAAGAAGGATGGCTGCTAGTCCCCACTGCAGAAGTTAGGATGTCTAGTTAACCTTAGTTCAAACAGTTGCCAAAATAAGCAATTGGCCCACTAGATAAAATAAAAAAAGCCAAGATTTTTATTCCTTGTGTCATCGTAACATAATGCAGAGCTTTACAAAGATATAATGTTTAAGCTAGCTAAGTATTGTGTTTTTACTTGTATCACATAATGTGAGAAGGTGTGCTTGTGATGCTCTGTGACATAAGCAGCAGGCAGGCTGTCATTCTTGTATTTGCTTTGACATGTCATGTTTTTATTCAATTACCTTCATGCCTGAAGATAGTTTGTACATGCAGCCGAATTGTCAAGAGCAAAGGTTACACTGCTAATACTTCATTTCATGACGTTACATAGTTTCTGCTACAATACAGGATTTTTTACACAAACTTGGCTTAAAGGGGTGTATTTATTATTTTTCTTTTTTGAAATGAAGAAACTTTTTAATATACTTTCTTTTTCAAACCTGCACGGATCGCAGCTATTTCAGTTCTCGTCGAATGGACCCGCAAATTTGCAGCTGTCATATTTGCAGTGACGCATCGACACACGCTCCGGGGGGAAGGAGCTCCCCGTCCTCTCTGTATGTCGACGAGGCAGATGAGGGCACACCCTGCTGCATGGCCAGAACCGGAGCTAGCCTTGGATCTGGTCGATTAACCCCTTAGATGCAGCACTCAAAAGCGATCGCTGCATCTATGGTGTTTACTAGCAGATCGGAACCCCGCAATGCAATCGCAGGGTTTTGATGACTGCTCAGGCAGACTAACAATGGCATCCTGTCTGCCAAGTACGGAAGCCTGCTAGGTCCCGCTCAGAGGGGGGTCTAAAAGGCTTGTGGCTGCAAAAGGAAGATGTGCAGGCTCAGAAGCTGAGCCTGCGGCATCAACCGCGGGTGTCAGCTGTATGTTACAGCTGACACCCTGCTGTAATGGCAGGGAACAAAGCTAGCTCTGATCCCTGCCATTAACCCTCGATCGCGGCATCTTAATGGTTTGTAGCGATCGGCATCGACATGATGTGATCGTGAGGATGCTGATCATTGCTATGGCAACCGGAGGCCTAACAATGGCCTCCTGGTCTGCGACGTATGATAACCTATTAGGCCCCGCCCAGAGATGGGACCTAATGGGCCTGCTGTCAGTGAATGACTGACTACGCTAATGCTTTGCAGTATGTGGGTAGTGCAATGTATTAGAGTGGGACAAAAAAAAAGTAAAAAATAGTTGAATAAAAGTATAAAAATAAAAGTTTCAAGTTAATAAAAACAATAATTGCCTTTTATAGGTCTTTTATTATAAGAAAAAAATTAAAACGTTAAAAAAAGTACACATATTTAGTATCACCGCGTCCATAACAACCCAAACTATAAAACTATAATGTTATTTTTCCCTCACAATGAGCACCGCAAAAAAAAATAAAAAATAAGAAACAATGCCATAATCGCTATTTTTTATCACCACCCCTCCCAAAACATGGAATAAAAAGTGATCAAAAAGTTGCATGTACCCCAAAACAGTAATAATAAAAACTACAACCGGTCCTGCAAAAAACAAGCCCTTATACAAAAAAATTATATACATATGGTAACGCCGTAATCGTATCGACCTGCAGAATAAAGTAAAATTATCATTTATAGCCCACAGTGAACACTGTAAAAGAAAAGAATAGAAAACATTGTCAGAATTGCTGGTTTTTGGTCAGCTTGCTTGCCAAAAAATTTGATAAAGAGTGATCAAAAAATCACGTCTACCCGAAAATGGTACCAATGAAAACTACAGATTGTCTTGCAACAAATAGACCCTCACACTACTCCGTTGGCGAAAAAATAAAAAAGTTATCGCTCTGATAACACAAAATGTGCAGATCGTTCCAAAAACAGATAAGATCGATCACCATTTATCAGTGCGACACTTGCCACACATCTATGAATTATAATTTATTTACTGCATTATTATACCCTTTTATGCCTTGATGTACTCCGCAGTTTACATATGCCCCCACATTATAAACTGAAATATCAGTAAAACCCCAAACAGTACAACTGCCAAGCAAAATCTGTGCTCCAAATGCCAAATGGCGCTCCCTCCCTTCTGAACCCTACAACGTGCCCACACAGCAGACTACTTCCACATATATGGCATCGCCATACCGGGGAGAACTTGCTCAACAGTTTAAGAGGTATTTGTGCTCAGTGGCACAAGCTGGGCAAAACATATTTTGGACTAAAATGGCATATCAGTGGAAAATTTAAAATGTCAATTTGCACCATCCGCTGCACATTAACTTTTAATGAAAAAACACCTGTTGGGGTCAAAATGTTCACTACACCCCTTAAGGGCATGACCAGACGTCGCCGAGTTCTGCATACACTGTCCGCATCAATGCCGCAGGGGTTCTTCGCATGCTTGCCAGACTCCCTTGTAAACATCAATATGGGTAAGGTTTTTTGAAAGAAAGGGGGAAGGGTGGTTTTATCAGTCTTTGAATGCTTGTCACTTATTACAAGCACTTGATCTTAGTTCTTTCGACCTATATGTACCACATGTAATGAATACAACGATACTGTATGATGTACTAGTGCATATTATATTTACTACCACCCATACCCCATACTCATTTCCTAGAATGTACGATACATTCCCCTATATGCTGTAGGGAGTCTGCCCTTCATGGTCACACTGGAACATTATAGAGTATTTTTGTCCTTTTTGTACATTTTTTATATTTTTGTGTATTTAATTATGTGATTAATAAAGCTGTATATTTTTTTATTATATGGCCTCTATGCTCCTTCTGTTTAAATATATACATAGGAGTTGCCTTCTTTGTTATTAAGGGAGTATGCTTTACCTCAATAGCATCTAGCCCTTCATTTGAATTGCAATAGGAGATTCATGCATATATAATCCGCAATGTGTACATTCAGCCTTAAGAAGCACTGGCAGCAGCTTCACTCTTAGGCTGGGTTCACACGACCTATTTTCAGGCGTAAACGAGGCGTATTATGCCTCGTTTTACGCCTGAAAATAGGGCTACAATACGTCGGCAAACATCTGCCCATTCATTTGAATGGGTTTGCCGACGTATTGTGCAGACGACCTGTAATTTACGCGTCGTCATTTGACAGCTGTCAAACGACGACGCGTAAATTGTCTGCCTCGGCAAAGAAGTGCAGGGCACTTCTTTGCAACGTAATTTGAGCTGTTCTTCATTGAACTCAATGAAGAGCAGCTCAAAATATACGAGTGTCACAGACGCCTCGTATATCACGAGGAGCTGCTTTTACGGCTGAAACGACGCAGCTGTTTTCTTATGAAAACAGGCTGTCATTTCAGGCGTAAATGACAGCTAGCATGTGAACATACCCTTAGGCTACATGCACACATTGAGGAATTTGCTGCGGAAAATACGCACCAAAACCACAACAATATGCAGGAAATTCACAGGTATAAACCGCACCTAATCGTGTGTTTGATGCGTTCTTCGGTGCCGTTTTTAAGTTTTGATGCATTTCATGCTGAGGGTTTTGGTGCGATTTTCCACAGCACTATCAGATACAATTCACAAGCGGAAATGCAAGATAAATTGACATGTTGCGGAATTTAAAATACACACCGCAGGTCAATTAACCGTCTTTTAATGCATCTGCAGCTCTCATTAACTTTGCAGAATACCATTACACGTAGGTGCAGAGGAAATCTGGACAGATTTGCAGTCCTCTGTGATGCCTTCTCCTACCTCTGAGATTTGGTTGCAGGCAGCAGCAGGCTTTCAGTCTTTGGTTAATTTCCCCAACTGCATACTTTAGGTGTAGATGATGGTGTCACGTTGGGTACGTGGACCCACCGGACCGTACCGCCTTGATAGCTGGCCAACAGGACACAGGTCACAGTCTATAGTTCGTATAGTGTACCTGTGGTAGCTTAGACAGTAGCAAGATAGGCTCAGCTGGGACTAGGCAGCAGGCAGGCTCCAGGCGTGGTGTAGCAGGACAGGCGTGGTACACAGCACAGCACGACTTCAGCTCAACACGTTACTTGATCACTGTAGCACGGGATACAGGTTACAGGTGGCAGAAACGGGAAACACTGGGAACTGGGAAACACTGGGAGACCATTTGCTTAGACAGACTAGGGTAGACAAAAAGGCTCAGGCATTGCAGGGAGGGGCACAGCCCTTCTTATAGCCCACGGTGCTCTGGGAGCAATCAGCTCACTCTCCCACCTGTGTGCGCTTTGGCTCCTTTAGTCTGGACTGAGCTCGCGAGCACACCCTGGTGGTCACTGTGGAACAGGACGGTCGCATGTGCAGACATCTCTGGAGAGAAGGGCGTCAACTAGATGGAAGGAGTTTGTGGTCAGCGACCACGGACGTTACAGATGGCAAGCATTCCCTGCACTTCGAATCTTATTTCCTCAATTCTTAAAAGTATTTTTATGTGGTCCTGATGGTAGTGGCTGACACAACTTGCAAATTTCTTACAGTTATGTTTGTGCCTATGACAGTACTGGGGACTCCAGGGTGCCTTAACACTCAAAAATACGGCTTTAAATCCTGAAAGATCATTTCTCTACTTCCTGCCCAAGAGCTTTTCCTGGAACAACTAATCCAGTTCCTTTTGTGATGATTGAGAATCATGTTCCTTTAAAGCATCACTTGCGGCATCTTTACCCACAAAGAGGTCTGGATGTCTGGAAGACTTTTATAGTAAGCCAAAAGGGTGAAACCAATCAAGGCAAGGAATCCAAAGAGGCAAAGTGGAGCTGTCCAATATTTCAGATGGTTCAATGTGAAGGGACACAGGAGACTTCAGCTCAGTAATGCAGTTGGATGTGGCAACAGTTGATGCGGTCAGAAAGACATGTTGCATTCTTCAAAACTATGTTCTGGACTTTACCAATCGAGATGTAGATGATAGGGGCGCATGTCAGACTGATCATACCATCAGCTTAACCCCTGGTCGGCCCACCAATTCTGCATTGTGAGTTAAAGATACCTTTGCAGACTACTTCATGACTCATAAAGGTGCAATGTCCTGGCAGAAACTCTGGGGAGGTGATGAGCATTTTTATTTTATTTTTTTATTTCTGGTAAACATATGAAATATATTTTTTAATTATTCTAATACATTTTTCTTAAAAAAAATCAAAATGATTGTGTCCATTATTACACATGAAGAAATGAAACCTAATTAAGTCTTTCATACGCAATTTTAGGCACATAAAGAACATAAATCAGTTACTGTACTTATTTCTGGAGCATTTTATTCTGATAAGAAATGTATTTTAAATAATAGTATTTATTTGCATACGCAGGAATGTATGAGCCAAAATATACTTGCTGGGTAATTACATTAAGGGCACATTCCCAGACATCATTGTGCACAATATAAGAAAATTAAATGAGTTTCCAGGGTTTTAGTTGGCCTGGATCTTATCAAATTCAGTATGGTTTTGTTTAACAGTTATTCATTTGAAATATAAACTATGTTTGTGTAAATTGATGATTTCTATGCACATTTAATTGTTTTAAACACACACACACTGGATTTCACAATTGCTAAAATATTATTAAAATTTATATTGAGTGTGGGCTACGGTGCATCGTCCACTTTTTCCACCCTAAACACTAAACAAACCTTAATTTTTTTTTTTAAATATATACTGTACACTTTCACTGTATATAATATATAAGTTGTGTGAGGTTTTTTTTTAAATCCCAGAACATTAATTAAGTAACTGCTCATATGTTTATTATAACTTAATTGCTTTTGGGAACATTTAAATGTTGTCAGATATGTGAAAAATTGAAAAATCAAATGTTCCTTAAAAAAGGAAAATGTTACAGATTTAAATCATGGAAAACATGACCAACCTGACATTACTTAAGGGTAGCTTCACACCCAGCAGTTTGCTGCAATACATTTTAGCATGTGTACAAAATATTACATCTATGTGAATGTTTTGATTTCCGCAGAATGCCATGCATTGCTAGACATCACAATCAGGTCAATAAAATGTGTTCCACAAATCTGCCGTGTGTGAATATACTCTTACCTTAAAAATTCCATCCATAAACTTTACATTTTAAAGGTCTAAAATTTTGGGAAATGTACATTTAACGCCTCAGTTTATTCAATAATAAAATAAATAAACGCAAGACACCATGATTGGGTGTTTTTTTTTTCTTCATATTAACAAAATATATATCAAATAAAACAAACACCCAAAATCCCCAGTATATAATGCCCACCCATCAAACACACCCAGCCTCCCACCTAATAACACAAAATAACAAAAGACAAACACACAATAACATAAGAGATTACAGATCACACATCAAGCGATGACACATCCACCCACAACCCACCATATCACACATCCAAACTCCCCCCAGATCTTAAAGACTGGTATTTTCATAAGGTTCAGAAAAAAAAAAATGAAAGGAGCAATACAGGTAGAGGTAGAAACAGAGGTAAAGATGAGAAGCAGGAGTAAGATAATTAAGAAAAAGTAGAAGGATAAGGAGGGTAAGAGGAAGAAGCAGAAGAGTCAAAAGTAGGGTAAGCGAAAAAAAAAGATGGGTAGGAAGAAAAAACCATACAAAGATAAGAAGCGGGATAGTGGGGTTCAGAATAGAAATGATGAAAAGCATCATGATAGGAGGGAGTAGGCTAGACAGAAAGATTGGAATGTTGAGAAGAAGTGGGAAAAACCGGAATGAAAAGTAGAAGGGGCTGTTGTGGTGGGGATCCTATTGGAAAACCACTGCCCTTTTGCCACGGCATCGATGCCACATACAAAAGATGGGGAACATACAGGACGACTGTCGGACAGATGCCCATGACCGACAGCGGCCTGCAGAAGTGTTTTTCAAAATTGGTCATATTCATCCTTGCCGCCTACCTCCACATCAGGGACATGGTCTCATTTTCAAAGCGGCCAGTTGTGTCCCTGGTCCGAAGGGGTTGAGATGGGGGAGGTGGAGGCTATAGGTGGTCTTGCCTGATGTTCTTGCTCCTCTCCCTGGTTCCATCAAAGATAACCCTTGCTCCTCTTCTAGCGGGTCACTCTCCCGAAGCTGCTGATCCTCTTCCTGTGGCAGGGGCTCTGGCTGCCTTGGTGGCACATTTCCTTTAAAACTATTGGGAATGATGAAAAATAAAAACGACTTAATTTTCCATGACTGACATTGTAGAATATGTTACTAATTTACACACAGAATTAAATGTATAATAATTTATGTTAAAACATTTGAGTGTCATTTTTTTTGAGTGTGTGTGAATGTGATTTTTTAACACACCAAAAAAAAAAACATTGACACAAATGTTTTTTTCATACTTTAACCCCTTTATTACCAGTGCTGAAAGGACCTTAATGACCAGCTAACAGATGTGGCTGTCAGAGGCCTTAATTTATTCAGGAGAAATTGCTTGGGGGCACATATAAATTACTGTGTAATTGATTTATTTATTTTTGCGGCGAGGATATCGATTTTTTTTGTGGAGGTTTTCACTGTAAGGCTGGGTTCACACAGAGTCTTTTGCAGGAGGAAAATCTGCCTCAAAATTTTGAGGCAGATCTTTCTCTGCCTGCACGCTGATTTTCGCTGCGTTTTTCGCCTGCGGCCATTGAGCACCGCGGGCAAAAAACCCCGCAAAATACGCTTTCTCTGCCTCCCATTGATGTCAATGGGAGGTCAGAGGAGTAAACGCCCGAAGATAGGGGATGTCCCTTCTTTTTCCCACGAGACGGTTTTTCTGCTCGCAGGAAAAAAACACCTCCGCCTCCCATTGAAATCAATGGGAGGCATTTTCGGAAGTTTTTGGAGCGTTTTCCGACGCGGTTTCCACGTAAAAAAACTCAGTGTGAACTCCCCCTTAATGGCGAGTAATGAATTTAATTCAACAGACTGTGCTTATACTCTATTAAGGGACTGTTGAACCTTATATTTTCAAAACATTTAACCACAGTTGCCATTGTTGTGAAATATGTTGTGGCATTAACCCTGTAGTGACCGGCCACTGTCTTTTGACAGCAGGTACTAAGTATACAGTGACATCTTTTGTCATCGGTGCATTAAAGCTCCAACTTCTACAATTTAGCAGAAGCAGGTTGGTGGGTGCCTGGCTGCCTGAGGAGAAGATAGAAGCTGTTTATAACCACTACTGTCTTCTCTTGTCCAGCCTATATAGCACTCAATGACCCCTAAGTAGTGAATAAAGTCAGGGGCAATGCCGCTGCCTCTATTGGACCTGGCGATCACATGGTCATCAGGTGCCCTCTGGCATGGTAGAGCTGCTGGGTCTTAGCAGACACAAATCAGCTCTGCCAGTGACTAATTTCATGACAATGGGCTGTTTTTCACTGTAACTGGGGCTCCCATGGATGTACCAGTTAGGCTGGGTTCACACAGAGTTTTTTGCAGGCGGAAATTCAGCCTGTAAAATCTGCTCCAGGCGTTTTCTGCACAGTGGTTTGACAAAAACGCGTCAAAACACGCGTCTAGGCATTTTATTTCCGTCTCCCACTGATTCAAATCGGGTTTTGGAGGCGGAAACCGCCTCAAGATAGGGCATGGCACTTCTTTTTGCCGTGAGGCGTTTTTTCCGCTCGCGGTAAATAAACGCTTCCGCCTCCCATTGAAATCAATGGGAGCCATTTTCGGCCATTTTGTGGTGCCATTTTCCGTGTGAACTCAGCCTAACTGAGCCATGAACATGACTGAGCTTTTTCATTTTAGTTTTTTCACTTCCTGTCTTCCAAGAGCCATAACTTTTAATAGAGTGGTGTGAGGGCTTATTTTTTTGTGTGGAAGGAGTTGTAGTTTCTATTGGCACCATTTAAAGTACCATATAATGTAATGAGAAATTGAGAAAAAAATTCTTTACTGGCTGAAATTGGAAAAAATTGTGATTCCTCCATAGTTTTTTGGGTTTCGTTTTTACGGTTTTCACTGTGCGGTAAAAACGACAATTAACTTTATTCTGCGGCTCAATACGATTACGGTGATACTAAATTTATATAGGTTTTTTCATATTTTACAAAGACAAAAATATTTGTTCAAAAATTTGTTTTGTTTCTCCACATTCTGAGAGCCACAACTTTTTTTTGTCGTCGATTGAGCAGTGTGAGGTCTTATGAGGGTATGTTCACACGCAAGCTCAAAAACATCTGAAAATACGGAGCTGTTTTCAAGGGAAAACAGCTCCTGATTTTCAGACGTTTTTTTAGCAACTCGTGTTTTTCGCGTCGTTTTTTACGGACGTTTTTGTAGCTGTTTTTCTATAGAGTCAATGAAAAATGGCTCCAAAAATGGCTGAAGAAGTGAACGCCGTTTTCCCATTGAAATCAATAGGCAGTTGTTTGGAGGCGTGTGAACATACCCTTAAGCTGTAGTTTTTATTCGTACCATTTTTGGTACATACAACGTTTTGATCACTTTTTTTAACATTTTTTTTGAGAGCTAAGATGACCAAAAAAAAGCGATTTTGGCATTTACATTTTTTATATGTTCACCGTGCGGTTAAATAATGCTATATTGTAATAGTTCTGGCTTTTATTGACGCAGCGATACCAATTTTGTTTATTTTTGCATTGCTTTAGAGGAAAAATGGGAAAAGTGTTTGTTTTTTAACTTTTAAGATTTTTTTCTCTACTGATAACTTTTTTAAACCTTTTTTACACATTTTATTAGTCCCCCTAGGGGATTTGAACTGGAAATCGTTAGATACTAATGTATTGCAGTGTATTGTCATTTTTACAGGCTTCTGTTAAGCACTGCCAGAGGCACGGCTTAACAGTGGCAGGGTAAAGGCAAACCTAGGGGTCTTTATTAGGCCCCTGGGCTGCTATGACAACCATTGGCACCCAGCGATTGCATCAGGGGTCCCCCCTCTTTTTAACGCCTCAGATGCTGCGGTCGTATTGACCGCAGCATTTAAGGGGTTAAACGGCCAGGATCGCTGTTTCTGGTCAGTAGTCCAAGGTTTCAGCTATAATGCACAGCTGACAACTGCAGAGTATGGAGTGGGCTCATCACATGAACCCGCTCTATACATCACCCACCTTACCAGTACGTACTATTACAGCGGGGTGCGTGAAGGGGTTAAATTAATAAAAAATCTAATTAACATCAGAATGACTACATTTTATCAGTTTATTAATGAAATAATATCACACTTACCGATGAGCCCTGGTGCTGCTCAGTAAGTTCTCCCCAGTCCTGGTACAGCAACCAGCATACCTACAGCCAGGCAGCCTCTCAAACTAGCTGTTTGCTGTACTCTGTGTGTGTCCAGCAGGGAGGGTCAGACTTCTACCTACAGGTTCTGGCGTAAATTATAGAAAGTGCGTTGGTGGCCCCACCTCCTCCCAGCTAACTCGGCTTACTTTTATTGCTCTAATTCGTGGCGTGAGAAGTAAAAGGTCGCAAACGGTAACGAATATATGGCATGTGCCAAAATTTGCGACTTTTCAACGCCACATAAGTGGAGAGTCCCCTAATTGAATATGCAGTAGAAAGAATTAAGCATGGAAAATAACACCCTTGTACAAGCTGTAGAATTTTTTTTACCCACAGTATAACATGGAGTTACTTTCTGCAGCGTAAATCTTATGCCACAAAAATACACAGCACTTGCCCCGTGTGTGAATTCACCCTTAGCGCTGCCACATTTCCACCAATAATTACCAGCCAAGTTTGGTGAATAGTAAAAAGGAAAGTTTGGTTTTGGGGCCATGTCTTCATGTGGCTTTAGTACTAAATGCACGTAGCGCAGAATGAACTCTTGATACGGTCCTGATAATAATTACTACATATTCTACAATTAATCCCATTACATTGGCTGCTCTAGGTGGATAACATGTTGAGTAGCATGGTGGTTCTTAGTTAGTACTGTTGACTTGTAGCACTGTGGTCTTGACTTTGAATATGACCAGCAAAAACTGCATGGATTTGGTATGGCCTCCCTATGCTTGGTGGGGTGGGTTTCCTTGCATACTACATACTAATAGGTTAATTGAGTTCCTGTGATATTTGTCACTGGAGTGTGTCCCACTGGAGACAGGAGGTGTTGTGATACATTTCATGTACAACATTGCCGCCATATACATAATGGGAAAATGAATAAAAACGTAATGTAGCCGAGAGTAAATAATGATGCTGAATCTCGCATTGATAAATGTACAGCTCCACAGGAAAACCACTGTACAAATTAAACATAATAGCCACAATATATCACCCTGTTTGGGGTTCTTACTGAAAATAATAAAAAAATAATTGTTTGAGACATTTCTCTATGGTGGGAGGGAAACTGTTATTCCCCCGAGGAAAAGCATGGGAAATCCGAGTGTTCTTTAATTGGAGACTTTTCCATAAAGGATCTTGCACCACTGCATGTAATGGTCAATACCTGAACAGGACCCTTTCCTGGAGAGAGAGGGACATGTTTTTGGGCTGATCTAATTACGGAAAACAAAGCATAACCCTTGGATAATACAATTACATGATTTTCAAAGAACTCCTAAGAATGAAAGACAGGAATACATTAATCACCACTTCAATTTATCAATCTTACTGGAAAAGCAAACCTGATTAGTGTGTATTAATATCGCAGCTACATATTCTGACTACACAATTCTACAGTGCATATAATTAATACCCCAGAGACCGGCACAATTCCACAGAGTCCATGTTCATCTGTCTGCTGAATAGCGCTCACAAAATTAACTCATTCACACCCGGATCTAAACAAGGGACGAGAAATGTCTGCCGAGAAGCGTTGAGCTGGGAACGCAACACAAACGTGTGCATTTATTTATGCATAGAAACACTGAATAATTCTATCTTTTCAATATTGAGAACAACAATGATCACACATTGGTAAAGGAATGCTTAGAATTGCATTTCAAGCATTAGGCCTCATGGCTCATTCACATGACCGTATTACAGCTCCATACAAGTACTGAGTTGTACAGAGCCATAATATAGTGGTAATGTTATCCTATAAAGATTTCCCTACCTCATTTTTATACCATGTTTTGTACCGAGGTCTTTATGTATGCACTCCGTGTGCCGCCGTATAAGAAGATTGTGCTATGCTCCATCAGATGCCGTATGAATGCTGATTATTGCCATAGAAGTCAATGGATACTGAGAAATAGCATCCGTACATACAGAGCCATGTAGAAACCTAAATGCAAGTACCACACGAGTACCAATTATCATATGTACATAAGATCTAAGTCTTCAACAATGAGCTCTTGCCAATACAAAAAACTCCTAGTCCTTATATGAACCTTCTCCATCTTTAGCATCATCTAACTTAATTCTATATATATAGAAATATTTAACACACCAAGTATACACACATACACCAAAAGAGGCACATACTGTATGCAAGTACCCGGCTGTCTATAGAATGCCATTTAGCACTTTATACACACAGGCACCATTATGAAAATTTGTGTCAAAGTGCAGCAATTTTTCAACTGGGGATTATATAGGTATATAATTTTCTATCCCGCCTATACAAACTCTAAGGCTGTGTTCATACGTCACAGTCAAAACTAGATTTTGGGCGCAATTTTAAAAAACATTTCAGCAAACCCACTCCATTTTGAAAACTAATTATAAAAACTAATTGATCACAACATGTGAGCAAAGCCTAGCCCTAATTAATTATTGTGAATCCATAAGTTTAACCCCTTCCCGCCGCAGCCCTTTTTCAGATTTTCATTTTAGTTTTTTTCTCCCCACCTTCCAAAAGCCATAACTTCTTTACTTTTTCGTCGATATAGTCCTAGGAGGGCTTGATATTTGCGGGACAAGTTGTAGTTTTTGTAGCATCATTTATTGTGCCATATAATGTACTAGGAAACAGGAAAAAAATTATTTGTGGGGTAGAAAATTAAAAAATCAGCGATTCCTCCATTGTTTTTTGCGTGTCGTTTTTACGGAATTCACTGTGCAATTAAAACAACATGTTAACTTTATTTTGTGGGTCAATACGATTATGGCGATACCAAATATATGTCGTTTTTTTCTATATTTTACTACTTTTACAAGTAAAAACCAAAATGTAAAAAATAAAATTTATTTTGTGTTGCCAAATTCCGAGAGCCATAACTTTTTTATTTTTCCGTCGATTAAAAGGTATGATGGCTTATTTTTTGCGGGATAAGCTCTAGTTTGTAATGATACCATTTTGGAACATGCGACGTTTTGATCACTTTTTATTTCATTTTTTGTGGGAGATTAGGTGACCAAAAAAATAGAGATTCTGGCGTTTACAATTTTTTTTTTTTTTTTACCGCGTTCACCATGCGGATTAAATAATGATATATTGTAATAATTCGAACTTTTACGGACGCGGCGATACCAATTATATATATATATATATATTTTTTTTTACTAATGGGAAAAGGTTTTTGTTTTAACTTGTAATTTTTTTTTACATAAAAAAAACTTTAACTCATTTTTATTTTTTTTGTTAGTCCCCCTAGGGGAATTCAACCAGCGATCGTTAGATCACTTGCACGATATACTGCAAAACTAATGTATTGCAGTATATTGTGATTCTGACAGGCATCTATTAAGCCCTGCCGGAGGGAGCGCTTAATAGGAGCACAAAGATGGCGGACCTCTGCTCCCACCTGATCTGCAAGTTTGGCCGCCTTGCTGGAGAACAGTGGGCAGACCGGCTTAGCATCAAATTAGCAAGGTAACATGCACTGGCCCTGTTGCTGTACCCAAAACCAAAGCAGCTCCAAGTACCACTGGGTGACCCGCTCTTCCACTTATGCTCACCCTGCATTAGCACATTGATGGACAAAAAGCAGGGCATACAAGGCAAATGAGGGGTTTTGCCTCTCTGACATTTAGGGTATGTGCACACGATAGCAGGCTTTTACGTCTGAAAAGACAGACTGTTTTCAGGAGAAAACAGCTGCCTAGTTTCAGACGTAATTGCTCCTCCTCGCATTTTGCGGGGCTTCTCTGACAGCCGTAAATTTTGAGCTGTGCTTCATTGAGTTCAATGAAGAACGGCTCAAATTACGTCTGAAAGAAGTGTCCTGCACTTCTTTTGATGAGGCTGTATTTTTACGCGTCGTCGTTTGACAGCTGTCAAACGACGACGCGTTAATGACAGGTTGTCTACACAGTACGTCGGCAAACCCATTCAAATGAATGGGCAGATGTTTGCCGACGTATTGTAGCCCTATTTTCAGACGTAAAACGAGGCATAATACGCCTCGTTTACGTCTGAAAATAGGTCGTGTGAACCCAGCCTAAGGTTCACCTTTCACATTACAATGGGTAAATTTACAAAGCAGTTTGAGATTAAAGCTTTTGAAATATACTTTTTTCCCTCATGCTTGCACAGCTTCTACTTGTTGGATCACTGCTTATTAATATACTATTTGCGATCAGGGCCCTCACTCCTCTTGTATTTTGTTAATATGTAATATCTGATATTGTCTGCACCTGTTCCCCCTAAATTGTAAAGTGCTGCAGTATATGTTGGCACTATATAAATAAAGATTGTTACTATATTAACTCTGATCCCAGCCGTTTAACCGCTTAGATGCCCCAATTAGATGCCCAGTCTGCGATCCAATTGGCCCTACTGCGATGGAATCGCGGCATGCCAATGCGTTTTCATGGCAGCTGGGGGTCTACTGAAGGACATCAGGTCTGCCATGTTAGTACTCCCATGCCTGCCTCTGGACAATTCTGGCATAGGTACAAGATATGCCATAATTGTCCAATAGATGCGGGCCCCACCTCTAGGACCCGCACCTATCTCTAGAACATGACCCCTGTCCTACCATCTGCTGCCATTGCCAGGTGACCGTGTTTTCCAGAAACAGCCAAGCGCGATTTGCTACGTTGTTTCTGGAACTCCCATAAACGTGAATGGAAGTTATGGAAACAACGTAGCATAGTTCCCAATTCTAGGAAACGTAGTGGCTCATTTCTCAGTGTATGGAGCCTAGCGACAGCAGCAGAAGGTAGGACGGGGGTCAGGGGACCCCGTTCTAGAAATCGGGAGGTGTCCCAGTAGGACCTGCCTCTATCGGATATTTATTGCATTTTCTATGGATATGTCATAAATGTCTGAGATGGGAAAGCTCCTTTGAAAGGAGACCGTCAAAAGCACAATTCATTAGGCCCCCAGGCAGCCATAGCAACCATCGCCACCCCCGCGATTGCGTTGCGGGGGGAGCGATGAGCTGTTAGAGGGGGTCACCCCCCTCTTTCTAACGATTTAAATGCTGCGGTCGGTATTGACCGCAGCATTTAACAAGTTAAATGAGCGGGATCGCGCTCGAGCGTGATGGTGCTCATTACTCTGAAGTGTCGGCAGTAACATACAGTCAACACCGGCATTGTATGGCACAGGTTCAATCCGTGAGCTGTTCCATACTTCCCCTACCCGACTTTGGCGTATGGACACGTCAAATGTCGGGATGGGGTTAATCCAATGCGTTTACTAATACAGAATTTTTGGACAGAATGTATTTTTCGGACTGACAGAAATCTTTTCTATCCATCAGAAAAGTATTAGACATTTCTCTCTAGTGATAAATGTTATCGCTAATATTGTAGCATGTAACGGTATTGCTAGAGAAGCGGTCAGCGGTTTTTATGCCTAAAGGGACTCTGCCACCAGTTTATTAATTCCCTATCTCCTAACTAATCTAATAGGCCTTTGCTGCTGATAACTACAGTGTGATTTGTTTAAACAAAAGTTTAATATTTTCAGTTATGAGCATTTTTCTAAATTTGCTAATTTGGCTCTAATAGCCAAATGGGAGGTAACTTTCTTTTCACTCTGGGCGGAGTAATGTTTTCTGTATGACGCTGTCCAATCGTCATACAGCTTCTTTCCCTTCCCTGCCCAGCAACACAGTGTGATCATATAGTATACAGCTTCCAATCCCGACTGTGTATTCAACTGGTGATATCTCACATGTCACAGCTAGAACTGAGATCTTGGTGTCATATGAAAGATTAGAATTTCCTCTTTCATATGCCACCAGAACCGCTGTGATATGGCTGTTTGACGTGATCCCCCTTCCCTCCAGCCTCACTCTCTCACGTTGTGTGAAGCAGGTTCATGCTGATAGGACAGCGTCAGAGGCTGTGTGGTAGCTCCACCTCAGGAGAATCGCTGCTGTTGACAACCACTGGTCTAATAAAGGCTCATTTACATATTTAGAAAAAAGCTCATAACATTTAAGATAAAAAATGTTTGGGACACAATTATCACTAGTATTGTGACAGCGTGTTAAGGATCTGCCAGGCACAGCTTCTATATCCACGCCCATAGGTAATCAGCCTGCACCTGCTTCTATGTCTGTGAGACTGACTCCATCTTCCACCACTCAGGATTGCAGGCTTAGGAGTGGGAGAGCCTATCACAGCCTGGCCAGACGGAGCTAGCTCCCGCCCTCTGTCTATTTATACCTGCCTTTCCTGTTCCTCCTTGCTTGTGATTTCTTCTCTGTTGGTTTCCTGGCCCTGCTGCAGCTTCTTGAACTACTTGTCCCTGCTTCGTATTGACACTGGCTTACTGACTACTCTTCTGCTCTGCGTTTGGTACCTCGTACACTCCTGGTTTGACTCGGCTTGTTCACTACTCTCCTGCTCTACGTTTGGCACCTCGTACTCTCCTGGTTTGACTCGGCTCGTTTACTACTCTTGTTGCTCACGGTGTTGCCATGGGCAACTGCCCCGTTTCCCTTTGTTCTGTGTTTCCTTGTCTGTTGTCTGTCGTGCACTTATTTAGTGTAGGGACCGTCGCCCAGTTGTACCCCGTCGCCTAGGGCGGGTCGCTGCAAGTAGGCAGGGACTGAGTGGCGGGTAGATTAGGGCTCACTTGTCTGTTTCCCTATCCCTGTCATTACATAATCACAAGCCCATATACCTACTCTACCCTGGTCCCTCACACCACTATGGACCTCCTTGAGACCCTGGTTCAGCAAATGCAGGGTCTCTCCCTACAGGTCCAGGCCCTGGCTCAGAGGGTCAACCAGCCTGATGCTACAATGGTAGTACCCCTCACCTCACCTCTTGAACCCCACCTCAAGTTGCCTGACCGGTTCTCAGGGGACCGGAAGACTTTTCTCTCCTTTCGGGAGAGTTTTAGGCTCTATTTTCGTTTAAAGCCCCACTCCTCAGGTTCTGAGAGCCAGCGGGTGGGTATAATTATATCCCGGCTCCAGGAAGGGCCCCAAGAATGGGCCTTCTCCTTGGCTCCTGACGCCCCTGAACTTTCCTCCGTTGATGTTTTCTTTTCTGCTTTCAGACTCATTTATGACGAGACTGACAGGACTGCCTTTGCCGAGAGTCAGCTGGTGACCTTACGTCAGGGTAAGAGACCTGTTGAGGAGTATTGCTCTGACTTTAGGAAGTGGTGCGTAGCTTCTCGGTGGAATGACCCTGCCTTAAGATGCCAGTTTTGGTTGGGTCTGTCGAACGCCCTAAAAGACCTGCTATTAGCTATCCCTCTTCTGACTCCCTAGATCAGGTTATGGCTTTAGCGGTACAACTTGAACGACGTCTCAGGGAACGACAACGTGAACGTTTATGTGTTTTCTCCTCTGACTCCCCCATGATGCCTCCCGAGGTCCCGTTGCTTCGTTCTTCCACGGAAGACTCGGAGGTACCTATGCAACTCGGGGCCTCCGTGTCTCCCCAACAACGTAGAGAGTTCCGCAGGAAGAATGGTCTGTGCTTCTATTGTGGGGATGACAAGCATCAAGTGAACACCTGTCCTAGGCGTAAGAATAAGCACGGTGATCATCGGGGAGGTCACTTGGGCGCACAGGTATTTCCCGTAAATATGAAACGTAATAAAATCTTGCTTCCATTTCAGGTCTCTTTTGGTGGTAGGTCTGCTACCGGCAGTGCCTTCGTGGATTCAGGGTCGTCTGCTAATATCATGTCTGTGGAATTTGCTATGTCTCTAGCTATGCCTTTGATTGATTTGCCTAAACCTGTCCCGGTAGTGGGTATCGACTCCACTCCTCTTGCTAATGGTTATTTTACACAGCATACCCGTTTTTGAACTCCTTGTTGGCTCCATGCATTTGGAGCAGTGCTCGGTACTGTTGATGCAGGGATTATCGTCCGATTTGGTTTTAGGCCTTCCCTGGTTGCAGTTGCATAATCCCACGTTTGACTGGAATACTGGGGATCTTACCAAATGGGGTAATGAATGCTTGACGTCATGTTTTTCTGTTAATTCTATTTCTCCCCCTGAGGAGGTGAACACGCTACCTGAGTTTGTTCAGGACTTCGCTGATTTCTCTAAGGAGGCCTCCGAAGTGTTACCTCCTCATAGAGAATACGATTGCGCTATCGATTTGGTACCAGGACCTAAGCTCCCTAATGGTAGGATATTTAATCTCTCTTGTCCCGAACGTGAAGCCATGAGAGAGTATATCCAGGAATGCCTGGCCAAGGGTTACATTCGTCCCTCTACTTCTCCGGTAGGTGCTGGCTTCTTCTTCGTAGGGAAGAAGGATGGTGGTCTTAGGCCATGCATTGACTACCGTAACTTGAATAAGGTCACTGTAAGGAACCAGTATCCCCTTCCTTTAATTCCTGATCTCTTTAATCAGGTTCAGGGGGCCCAATGGTTCTCTAAGTTGGATCTACGGGGGGCGTATAACTTTATCCGCATCAAAGAGGGGGATGAGTGGAAGACTGCATTTAACACGCCCGAAGGTCATTTCGAATACCTCGTCATGCCCTTTGGGTTGTGTAATGCTCCCGCGGTCTTCCAGAATTTCATTAATGAGATTTTAAGAGATTACCTGGGGGTATTTCTTGTAGTGTACCTTGATGACATACTTGTGTTTTCCAAGGACTGGTCCTCCCACATTGAGCATGTCAGGAAGGTGCTCCAGGTCCTTCGGGAAAACAAACTGTTTGCGATGACCGAAAAATGTGTGTTTGGGGTGCAGGAGATACCATTTTTGGGTCAAATCCTCACTCCTCATGAATTTCTGCATGGACCCCGCCAAGGTCCAGGCTGTGGCGGAATGGGTCCAACCTGCCTCCCTGAAGGCGTTACAGTGTTTCTTGGGGTTCGCTAATTATTACAGGAGATTTATTGCTAACTTCTCGGTCATCGCTAAGCCCCTTACGGACCTCACTCGCAAGGGTTCTGATCTCCTCCGCTGGCCTCCTGAGGCTGTCCAGGCTTTTGAGGCCCTTAAGAAGTGCTTTATCTCGGCCCCGGTGTTGGTTCAGCCCAACCAAATGGAGCCATTTATCGTGGAGGTTGACGCGTCCGAGGTGGGAGTGGGGGCTATCTTGTCCCAGGGTACCAGGTCCCTCACCCATCTCCGTCCCTGTGCCTACTTCTCCAGGAAGTTTTCGCCAACTGAGAGTAACTATGATATTGGCAACCGCGAACTCTTAGCCATTAAATGGGCATTTGAAGAGTGGCACCACTTCCTGGAGGGGGCTAGGCACCAGGTAACGGTCCTTACCGACCACAAGAATCTGGTTTTCCTAGAATCGGCCCGGAGGCTAAACCCGAGACAAGCTCGATGGGCATTATTTTTTACCAGATTCAATTTTTTGGTTACCTATAGGGCTGGGTTTAAAAATATTAAGGCTGATGCACTGTCGCGTAGCTTCATGGCCAGCCCTCCTTCGGAGGAAGATCCTGCTTGTATTTTGCCTCCAGGTATAATCATTTCCTCTATTGAGTCTGGTCTCTTAAATTGCTGCTGATCAAGGTTCAGCTCCCGGGAACCTTCCTGAGAACAAGCTGTTTGTTCCCCTGCAATTCCGGCTAAGGGTACTTAGGGAAAATCATGACTCCGCACTATCTGGTCATCCAGGCATCCTGGTTACCAAGCACCTCATTGCCAGAAACTATTGGTGGCCTGGGTTGCCTAAAGACGTTAAGGCCTACGTCGCCGCTTGTGAGGTTTGTGCTAGGTCCAAGACTCCCAGGTCCCGACCAGCGGGCTTACTACGTTCTTTGCCCATTCCCCAGAGACCTTGGACCCATATCTCCATGGATTTTATCACCGATTTGCCTCCATCTCAAGGCAAGTCGGTGGTGTGGGTTGTAGTAGACCGCTTCAGTAAGATGTGCCACTTTGTGCTCCTCAAAAAACTACCCAATGCTAAGACGTTAGCTACCTTGTTTCTCAAACACATCCTGCGTCTCCATGGGGTCCCTGTCAATATTGTTTCGGACAGAGGGGTACAATTTGTTTCTTTGTTTTGGAGAGCCTTCTGTAAAAAGTTGGAGATTGATCTGTCCTTCTCCTCTGCCTTCCATCCTGAAACTAATGGCCAAACCGAGAGGACTAATCAGTCTCTAGAACAATATTTAAGGTGTTTTATCTCTGACTGTCAATATGATTGGGTCTCATTCATTCCCCTCGCCGAATTTTCCCTTAATAACCGGGTCAGTAACTCGTCAGGGTTCTCTCCCTTTTTCTGTAATTTTGGGATTAATCCACGGTTCTTCTCCGTTTCACCTGGTAGTTCCAACAATCCCGAGGTAGAGGTCGTTCATCGGGAACTGTGCACAGTCTGAGCCCAGGTTCAAAAGAACCTAGAGGCGTCCCAGAGCATACAAAAAGCTCAGGCAGTTAGAAGACGCTCTGCTAACCCCTTGTTTATGGTCGGGGATCTGGTTTGGCTATCGTCAAAGAACTTGCGCCTTAAAGTCCCGTCCAAGAAGTTTGCTCCCCGGTTTATAGGGCCGTACAAGGTCATTGAAGTCCTCAATCCTGTCTCCTTCCGACTGGAGTTGCCCCCATCTTTTCGAGTATACAACGTGTTTCATGCCTCCCTCCTTAAACGCTGCTCACCGTCCTTGGCTCCCTCGAGGAAACCTCCTGTCCCCGTTCTCACCCCTGACGGGGTAGAATTCGAGGTGGCCAAGATTGTGGACAGCAAGATGGTCCAAGGCTCCCTCCAGTACCTGGTCCATTGGAGAGGATACGGGCCTGAGGAGAGGACTTGGGTACCCGCCCGGGATGTTCACGCTGGGGTATTGGTCAGGAGGTTCCACCTTCGTTTCCCCAATAAACCAGGTCCATCTAGAAAGGGTCCGGTGGCCCCTCATAAAAGGGGGGGTACTGTTAAGGATCTGCCAGGCACCGCTTCTGTATCCACGCCCATAGGTAACCAGTCTGCACCTGCTTCTATGCCTGTGAGACTGACTCCATCTTCCACCACTCAGGATGGCAGGCTTAGGTGTGGGAGAGCCTATCACAGCCTGGCCAGACGGAGCTAGCTCCCGCCCTCTGTCTATTTATACCTGCCTTTCCTGTTCCTCCTTGCTTGTGATTTCTTCTCTGTTGGTTTCCTGGCCCTGCTGCAGCTTCTTGAACTACTTGTCCCTGCTTCGTATTGACCCTGGCTTACTGACTACTCTTCTGCTCTGCGTTTGGTACCTCGTACACTCCTGGTTTGACTCGGCTTGTTCACTACTCTCCTGCTCTACGTTTGCCACCTCGTACTCTCCTGGTTTGACTTGGCTCGTTTACTACTCTTGTTGCTCACGGTGTTGCCGTGGGCAACTGCCCCGTTCCCCTTTGTTCTGTGTTTCCTTTTCTGTTGTCTGTCGTGCACTTATTGAGTGTAGGGACCGTCGCCCAGTTGTACCCCGTCGCCTAGGGCGGGTCGTTGCAAGTAGGCAGGGACTGAGTGGCGGGTAGATTAGGGCTCACTTGTCTGTTTCCCTATCCCTGTCATTACACAGCGCTTATAAGATTAGCTAGTAGATAGGGCATTACTAAACCAGTGACAGTTCCTCTTTAAGGATAGGGGCAGTGTAAAATTTACAATATTTATTAATGTTTGTGTGTGGTGCAAGTGTTTAGTGCTACTAATTTGATGCCGTGATGCGGATGCAGGAAAACGTCTGAGTTGTGAAGTCAATAAAGGACCTAATTAGGTGCAGAGAGGTGATTAGATAAGCCACTTCTTATCTTCTCACTCCTTTTCTGAAAAAAAGGTCCCCTGATATGTGACAATAATAATGCAATGCTGTGATTGATAAGAAGGGGTGATAACATATAAAGTTCATGTTACCCTCCCCTTGGGGTCATCTACAGCCATACAGAGACATTAGTAGGATGACAGATTCCTCTCCTCTCCCTGAATGCTGCCAGCATGACACATGCTGGCCTCCTTTCTCCTCCTTTATATAAGTATATAAGTTCTCACTTCAACCTGCTCCAGCTCAGGCTAGGTCGCAGCTAGAGCTTGTTTTAAAGCTAAGATTATTGGTTCTATATTGCTGCTCTAGCTGCAACCTTTCCTGAGTTATAGCCGTTAGTAGCAAGGATGTATCAGATCCGTTCTTGGCTAATGAAGTGCCTTCCTGTTAGGATGTATGAGATACTTCCTTGACCGGGAAAGGGTTAAAGGAATTGTCCCATGACATAAACATTGAATGGAGCAAAGGAAAGCATGCATTACCGCTGCTCCATTCAAACTCTGTTCTAGTAAACTGTGGGGGTCCAATCCTGTGGACAGGAGATAAATATCCTTTGTGGGACAACCCCTTTAAGTTATTTCTCCAGGATATTATCAACAGTTAGGAGTCCTCCTTCACACAGCATTTTATTCTGCTTTTTATTGTTTTTCTTTGCATTTCTATGTTTTGCATTTCTGTGGCTAAATAAGGAAAGTTCCTATTAATACAATACAATTTTATTTGTGAAATTTTTTACTCAGTTTTGACCCCGAAAACCTTTTAGAATGCTTCTAGGTATGGCATTTTATTTCTTGTAAAAGTGCATTAAAACCCCAATCTCACACTGCAGAGAATTTCCTCCATATTTACAGATTTCATTCATTGTGATGCAAACGGTGAAATCTGTGGCTAAGTCTGCAGCAAAATCAGCTGTCTGTAAATTTTGCGTGTGTTGGATCCATCACTGGTTTTGGCTTATAAAAATACAAGTAAAAAAATCTAACATTCCTCCAGTAAGTGAGCAAAAGACTACAGCTATGTACACGCATAGAGAAAATAGCCTGCAAAATCCATGGTAATATCTGCTTGTGTTACATGGGCATTTTGGCACAGATTTCGCTGCAGATTTCCACTAATCCGTGGACATATCTGCAAGAAATCTATGACAGAAAAGTTATGCTATGAATTAACATTTCTACAGCAAAGTCTATTTTTTTCTGCATCGTATGAATGGCTCTTTTTGTAAAAACGTTTTCATTTTCATGGTACTACAGTTTTGCTGAAAAGTTGTAGTGCGGATTTTCTACAGAAAATAAACTAATGGGTTTTCTGTTTTTAATAAGAGAGGGTCAGAGATCACTATTTGCACACTTATACAAGGCTGGCTGCCAATCACTCAGTAGGAAACAGATAAAACAACACGGCGCCAGAATGTGCAAAATAACGATAAACAACCCTAGGGGCAAAAAGGATGGAAATTTGCTCACCTAGGGACGTGGACACCGGTTAGGATGTCGTAAACGTATGAGAGCTGCTGCCAGGTCCATGCACAAACAAAGCAAGTTTGTTGTCAAGAGGTAATGTAAATCCAAGAGAGAAAAAGGGGACCAAAAGGCGCTGCTCAGGAAGGATGTCAGATGAGACGAAATTATAATAATAAGGAATTTAATAGGAGTAGAGTAGGCTACGCGTTTCGACGCCGGACCGGCGTCTTCATCAGGCCAATGTATACAATACGATATTTGCTCCTTTATATACATGGAGGAATTGACAAAGAAAAGCTGACAAACTAGTGAAAAAACCGCCAACAAGGCGGGTCAGAGGTCACACACAGCGTTTGCCTGATATTTAAAACATTTTCTAAAATTTACATAAAAACATACAGATGTAATATCATAAATATATTAAAAGCTATCTCTAAAGAAAAAAACACAAAATGAAACTTATATGGAAAAAGGGAAATTCTAAGGAAAATATCACAGAGACGGCCGGTGACACGCAGAGTTGGACCGCAACACAGTTCAACATGAAGGAGGTGAGCCGCACGGTGGACCGCAAGAAGCAGAGTCGATTTGTGAATGAATGGACTAGAGACCACAACAGAACGTAAACAGTAGGTCACGTGGGGCATGGAAGGGGACCGCCGTCGCAATGTTGGATCGCAAGACTGCAAGGGCGAATGGACCGGAGCAGAGTAAGTGATTGAAAAGTTTTCCAAGTTACTTAGAAATAATGTCAGAAGTGTGTATTGCGGACCGTATTAGTAAAAAACTTAATAAGTTGGTTGAATACATGAAAACCGTGATGATGAGATAATATATATATATATACAATATAAATATATAATGCGCGGCAGGTACTGTGATGAATGGGAAAAAAACATACTACCATGGGAGAACCGAAAAAAATATATATATATTTTTGGGGAACATGACAAGGGACATGAGGCATTTTAGTCTAGGGACGTTTCTATGAGGTCATTCAGGCCATTTGGGTGCAGGGTTTCCAATTTAAAGATCCAAAAATTCTCTCTCTGTTTGAGTTTTGTAAACCTATTGGGGGTATCCGCAGGAATCTGTTCGATCGGGGTGACAACTAAATCAACAAAACTACAATTATGTTTGAGGGCACAATGACGTGACACACTTTGTTTTAAAAAACCTTGCTTGACATTGAATCTATGTTTATTGATTCGGTTTCTCAACGTTTGGGTGGTGCGACCTACGTATTGCAGGTTACATGTACACTGCAGGAGGTACACAACATAAGTACTGCCACAATCTAAATGACTTTGAATAGGATAGTATATATTGGTTTTTAAGGAGTGAAATTGTATAGATTTTTTTGCGATGTTTTTACAGCACAAACATCTAGCATGATTACATGAAAAAGAGCCATTTTGCGTTGAAGGATTCGCAGCTTTCTTTTTGTTGCTATGTAGCCTGCTGGGGGCTAATAAATTTTTCAGAGTTTTCGCTCTTCTAAAGGTGATTAAAGGTTTCGCAGGGAGTAATGTTTTTAAAAAAGGGTCGTTGGTTAAAACGTGCCAATGTCTTCTAAAAATGGACAAAATATTCTTGCTACTTTTGTTAAATGACGTGATGAAATTTACATTCTGTTTATTAAATTTATTTTTTATAGTTTTTTCCACATTATCAGTATTGGCCGATATTGATTTTTTAATACATTCAGATTGGGTCATATTTCTTGCTCTTATCTCTGCACCCTTGATTAGGCTCCTGGGGAAGCCTTTTTCTATGAACCTTTTATTGAGAATCTTACATTCTTTATTAAAACTAACATCATCAGAACAGTTTTTTCTTATCCTCCGATATTGTCCAAACGGGACATTTTTCAGCCATGGTGTGTGGTGTGCACTTTTAAAATCCAAATAGCTATTTACATCCACACTCTTAAAATGGGTGCTAGTAGAAAAATGGTTCCCATTATTTTTAATGGTTATGTCTAAAAAATCAATAGTGGTAGCTGAATGAGTATGTGTAAAAGTAAGGCCAAATGTATTTTTGTTTAAAAGATCAATAAAAGCATTGGCAGCAGATATGTCCCCTCTCCAGATAAAAAACAGATCATCGATGTAACGTTTATAATAGATAATATGATTTTTGAATATGTGTTCATTCAGGATAAAAGATTCCTCAAAGGACCCCATATAGAGGTTTGCATATGACGGTGCAAAACGGGTCCCCATCGCGCAACCCTTAATCTGTTTATAAAAGACGTCCTCAAAAGTAAAAACATTATGTGTTAAAATAAAATCGATGCAGTCGATGAGAAAAATCAGTTGACTATTTGGAATACGAGGGTCTAGCGCAAGGAAAGAGGAAACGGCCTCCATACCCTGTGTGTGTGGGATGTTAGTATATAGCGAGGACACATCTGCAGTAAGAAAACTCAAATCGGATAAATTATATAAGGGTTGTAGTTCTAATAATTCCCTAATTAACTGTGTTGAGTCTTTTAAGTAGGAAGGTAATTTTAAAACCAACGGTTGGAGATGAATATCAATGAAATGTGATAGATTATTAGTTAAAGACCCTATCCCTGAAATAATGGGTCGGCCCGGGGGGTTAGACAGATGTTTATGTATCTTTGGCAGATGATACATGAAAGGGGTTGCAGGGAAAGGGACCGTGAGAAAATTTTTTTCTTTTTTACATAACAAATCGTCAGCAAAAGCAGAATCAATGAGGGATTTGTATTCTATTTCATATTTCGGAATGGGATTAAAAGTTAGTTTCTCATAAAATGATGTATCGGAAAGTAATCTTAAAGCTTCATTGACATAATCTGCTCGGTCCTGTACCACGATACCCCCCCCCCTTTGTCCGCGGACCGTATCACTATATTGAGGTTTTTTTGTATATTTTTAAGCCCTTTACGTTGAGAGTAAGATAGGTTGTCTGAAAATGGGATGGATTGCTCTATCGTCTTAAAATCGTTACTTATTAAATTGGAAAATGTTTCAATTGCAGGGCCACGGTGATGGAGGGGGTAGAAATAAGATTTGGGCTGTACATTAGTCCTTACAGGCATAGAGATGTCTACTGGAAAAGGAGCCGTAGGAACCGCAGGAGGGCAGATGGCAAAATGACGTATCAAGGTTATTTTACGTAGAAATTTATTAAGGTCCATGAAGATTTCAAAATCGTCTGAAGATGAGGTAGGACAAAAGGACAAACCTTTTGAAAGTAAGCTTAATTCATTAGTATTAAATGTGTATTTGGAAAGGTTGAATATTTTTATTTTGTCAACCTGTATTTCCTCTTGGGTGAGAGGGGTAGGGTCCTTGGAACGACCTCTACCCCCTCTGCAACCTCTAGGTCTGTTTCTAGTTTTCTTTTGGATGGTAATTTGTGTATTTTTTGGAAATATGTACTGATGTTCTGGGATTTGGGGCTTTTGGGTAAGGGTGAGGTGGTTGGGAGAACCGGGGGCATGGTTGGCTGACCAGGAAGATATAAAAAAGGACTAAGGGGAATGGTTTGGTCAGGGAAGGAGAAACAGTCATCTAATAAAGGAGCAACGGTAGAAGGGGCATGACTATTATGGACAGTGGAAACAGGAGTGTGTTCGAATGGAGATGAGAGGTTTGTGGAACAAATGGTGAGATCCATGGAATTGTTGAAAATAGAAAGATCCGAAAACGAGCCAGGGGGTGTATCTGGTAGAAGATTGATTAATTTTAGATGTGCATCCAAATCATGCGACTTGAATGCATACTGTGGAATGATGCCTAAAGACTTTAAACAAGATAATTGATTGGCCTGAGGTTCAGGAACATTAGGAATAGAAATTGATGGGCTTACATTGTTTAATGGAGTAGTATTACCGATAATTGGTGCAGAGGGGTCAACCTTGGATATGTTCATGATAGGTAATAATAAAATGTCCTGATGGGATGATCCAATGTGAGGTTTGGTATGAGGCTTGAATGAGGGTTTTTTTGTGGATAAAAAAGTGGACATATTTCTTCTAGATATTTTAGGAGAATTGATTGGAGGAAAATATTTGGTGGTCGTGGGACGTGCAGAGGACCAATCTCCCAATGCATTGTTTAAATAATCTTCCCTATCCCTTGCTAATTTGCGCATTTTTTTAGAAATTATATTTTTCTCAAAAATCTTTAAATGATCTAAGGTAGATGATTCAAGTTTAGTAAAGTCAGGATGTTGGAGGAAGGGTTTGAATTGGTCAAGCAAACCCTCAATGGTGGTTGCAAGGGCTAAACATAGTTCAGATCTTTTATAAACAAGACGATCAATAAAACCTAAACTACAGTGTTCGATGTAGTTAGACCAATTGATGCTAAAGTCTTTATCGGCAGGATAAGGTGAGTTAAACAGAAGTCTGAGGCCTCTCGGGGCCATTTTTTCAGAGATGTACAGGTTGAGAAAATAACAATCGATGCTGTGGAAGGCTTCTTCCTTCAGTAAATCTTCCAGGCGCAGAAACAATTCTGTCATGGCTTTAGTTAGTTCCGGATTTATGGGACTGTTCAGAGATGCCATGTCGACAACTCTTCCATTTGTATTCAACATTTGTGTTAATAAAGAGTCCCGGGATATACCCCTCAGAGCAACTGATTCCAACATGATTAATCAATATGAGATAGGACCACAAGAAACCAAAAGAAGCCACCCACAAACAGTGGTACCACAAGACAGTGAAATGTTATTGATATTGATCGGTGGTATCCAGGAGATTTGAAAAGGCAGCCTGTGTGCGAGGTCCTACACAGTGGTGACTGTGTCCAAGATAGGAATCCTCGATAACCCGAGACGAATCACCTGAGGACTTGGTGTGGAACGTCCGGCACGATACACTGGAAACAGATAAAACAACACGGCGCCAGAATGTGCAAAATAACGATAAACAACCCTAGGGGCAAAAAGGATGGAAATTTGCTCACCTAGGGACGTGGACACCGGTTAGGATGTCGTAAACTTATGAGAGCTGCTGCCAGGTCCATGCACAAACAAAGCAAGTTTGTTGTCAAGAGGTAATGTAAATCCAAGAGAGAAAAAGGGGACCAAAAGGCGCTGCTCAGGAAGGATGTCAGATGAGACGAAATTATAATAATAAGGAATTTAATAGGAGTAGAGTAGGCTACGCGTTTCGACGCCGGACCGGCGTCTTCATCAGGCCAATGTATACAATACGATATTTGCTCCTTTATATACATGGAGGAATTGACAAAGAAAAGCTGACAAACTAGTGAAAAAACCGCCAACAAGGCGGGTCAGAGGTCACACACAGCGTTTGCCTGATATTTAAAACATTTTCTAAAATTTACATAAAAACATACAGATGTAATATCATAAATATATTAAAAGCTATCTCTAAAGAAAAAAACACAAAATGAAACTTATATGGAAAAAGGGAAATTCTAAGGAAAATATCACAGAGACGGCCGGTGACACGCAGAGTTGGACCGCAACACAGTTCAACATGAAGGAGGTGAGCCGCACGGTGGACCGCAAGAAGCAGAGTCGATTTGTGAATGAATGGACTAGAGACCACAACAGAACGTAAACAGTAGGTCACGTGGGGCATGGAAGGGGACCGCCGTCGCAATGTTGGATCGCAAGACTGCAAGGGCGAATGGACCGGAGCAGAGTAAGTGATTGAAAAGTTTTCCAAGTTACTTAGAAATAATGTCAGAAGTGTGTATTGCGGACCGTATTAGTAAAAAACTTAATAAGTTGGTTGAATACATGAAAACCGTGATGATGAGATAATATATATATATATATACAATATAAATATATAATGCGCGGCAGGTACTGTGATGAATGGGAAAAAAACATACTACCATGGGAGAACCGAAAAAAATATATATATATTTTTGGGGAACATGACAAGGGACATGAGGCATTTTAGTCTAGGGACGTTTCTATGAGGTCATTCAGGCCATTTGGGTGCAGGGTTTCCAATTTAAAGATCCAAAAATTCTCTCTCTGTTTGAGTTTTGTAAACCTATTGGGGGTATCCGCAGGAATCTGTTCGATCGGGGTGACAACTAAATCAACAAAACTACAATTATGTTTGAGGGCACAATGACGTGACACACTTTGTTTTAAAAAACCTTGCTTGACATTGAATCTATGTTTATTGATTCGGTTTCTCAACGTTTGGGTGGTGCGACCTACGTATTGCAGGTTACATGTACACTGCAGGAGGAGAACACAACATAAGTACTGCCACAATCTAAATGACTTTGAATAGGATAGTATATATTGGTTTTTAAGGAGTGAAATTGTATAGATTTTTTTGCGATGTTTTTACAGCACAAACATCTAGCATGATTACATGAAAAAGAGCCATTTTGCGTTGAAGGATTCGCAGCTTTCTTTTTGTTGCTATGTAGCCTGCTGGGGGCTAATAAATTTTTCAGAGTTTTCGCTCTTCTAAAGGTGATTAAAGGTCAATCGGCCAATACTGATAATGTGGAAAAAACTATAAAAAATAAATTTAATAAACAGAATGTAAATTTCATCACCTCATTTAACAAAAGTAGCAAGAATATTTTGTCCATTTTTAGAAGACATTGGCACGTTTTAACCAACGACCCTTTTTTAAAAACATTACTCCCTGCGAAACCTTTAATCACCTTTAGAAGAGCGAAAACTCTGAAAAATTTATTAGCCCCCAGCAGGCTACATAGCAACAAAAAGAAAGCTGCGAATCCTTCAACGCAAAATGGCTCTTTTTCATGTAATCATGCTAGATGTTTGTGCTGTAAAAACATCGCAAAAAAATCTATACAATTTCACTCCTTAAAAACCAATATATACTATCCTATTCAAAGTCATTTAGATTGTGGCAGTACTTATGTTGTGTACCTCCTGCAGTGTACATGTAACCTGCAATACGTAGGTCGCACCACCCAAACGTTGAGAAACCGAATCAATAAACATAGATTCAATGTCAAGCAAGGTTTTTTAAAACAAAGTGTGTCACGTCATTGTGCCCTCAAACATAATTGTAGTTTTGTTGATTTAGTTGTCACCCCGATCGAACAGATTCCTGCGGATACCCCCAATAGGTTTACAAAACTCAAACAGAGAGAGAATTTTTGGATCTTTAAATTGGAAACCCTGCACCCAAATGGCCTGAATGACCTCATAGAAACGTCCCTAGACTAAAATGCCTCATGTCCCTTGTCATGTTCCCCAAAAATATATATATATTTTTTTCGGTTCTCCCATGGTAGTATGTTTTTTTCCCATTCATCACAGTACCTGCCGCGCATTATATATTTATATTGTATATATATATATATATTATCTCATCATCACGGTTTTCATGTATTCAACCAACTTATTAAGTTTTTTACTAATACGGTCCGCAATACACACTTCTGACATTATTTCTAAGTAACTTGGAAAACTTTTCAATCACTTACTCTGCTCCGGTCCATTCGCCCTTGCAGTCCTGCGATCCAACATTGCGACGGCGGTCCCCTTCCATGCCCCACGTGACCTACTGTTTACGTTCTGTTGTGGTCTCTAGTCCATTCATTCACAAATCGACTCTGCTTCTTGCGGTCCACCGTGCGGCTCACCTCCTTCATGTTGAACTGTGTTGCGGTCCAACTCTGCGTGTCACCGGCCGTCTCTGTGATATTTTCCTTAGAATTTCCCTTTTTCCATATAAGTTTCATTTTGTGTTTTTTTCTTTAGAGATAGCTTTTAATATATTTATGATATTACATCTGTATGTTTTTATGTAAATTTTAGAAAATGTTTTAAATATCAGGCAAACGCTGTGTGTGACCTCTGACCCGCCTTGTTGGCGGTTTTTTCACTAGTTTGTCAGCTTTTCTTTGTCAATTCCTCCATGTATATAAAGGAGCAAATATCGTATTGTATACATTGGCCTGATGAAGACGCCGGTCCGGCGTCGAAACGCGTAGCCTACTCTACTCCTATTAAATTCCTTATTATTATAATTTCGTCTCATCTGACATCCTTCCTGAGCAGCGCCTTTTGGTCCCCTTTTTCTCTCTTGGATTTACAATCACTCAGTAGGACTTTCCACTGTACTACTAAAGGGTTATTCACATAAACGGGTCTCAAATTGGCCTTGAAAAACTGAAGTTTTTGACGGCTGATTTGCTCTTGTGCGGGACCCGAGTGCACAGATCCCTCATAGACTTGAGTCTATTGAGGGATCCGTGAAAACAGTCAAAAACATGTCCTATTTTTTCAGGGACCGTCCACATGATCTGTTAAAAAGACAGCCGTGTGAATAGCACCATAGAACCATAGAAGTGCATTGATTTTAATGCAGCCAATGTGACGGCCATTAAAAAAATGGACATGTCACGGCCGATTATCCCATTCGTGTGAATAAGCCCTAAGTCTAGAATGAGCAGGGATTTAAATAAATAAACAAATAAGTGAAATATATTTTATACTGAATCTTTTACCTCAAAACTATAGATTACTCTGCTAACCTCCTCTAGCTCCCTTACATGCTGCCCACAGATGTACAGCATGTTCAATGTGATAGATTCACTTTAAGGCCTTTAAACTCAGTTCAGTTTTTAGAAACTTCCAGGCACCCAGGAGAGGAGACAGAAGTAGATTTCATGCAAAACAGCTATTGGTGAGCTTATTCATAGCATGGTCATTGTTATTGAAACCTCTCTATGGCTGCATAGATTTTTCCTAACCACATTTAGTTTAGCTATTCTACTGTTCAATATACACTTAACAATTTCCCAGTTGTTGGGAAGTTGGAATCCCCTTTTGCCTTCAAAATGGACACTGTATCTGTCCCAAATATCAAAGTAGTGGCAGTTACTGTACACAATGAGAAAGGAACTTAGAGTAGCAAAAGTGGCAGCTACAGCCTTCCTTAAATTGATAGCTGAAGTTCACCAGTGCCTCCTGCAAAAAGATTGTTTATCTGAGAAGAGATACTGTAGACACAAGGTCAAGAAAAACCTCAAATTAAGGGCAGATTCACACGAGCGTTGCGTTTTTGCGCGCGCAAACAACGCGGCGTTTTGCGCGCGCAAAAACCATTTCACAGCTGCGTGTGTCATCCGTGTCTGATGCGTGGCTGCGTGATTTTCGCGCAGCCGCCATCATAGAGATGAGGCTAGTCGACGGCCGTCACTGTCCAAGGTACTGAAAGAGCTAACTCTTTCAGCACCCTCGACAGTGAATGCCGAACACAATATCGCAAAACCTGTAGAAAAAAAAGAAAAAGTTCGTACTTACCGAGAACTTCCCGGCCGTTGCCTTGGTGACGCGTCCTTGGTGACGCGCCTCTCTTGACATCGGGCCCCACCTCCCTGGATGACGCGCCAGTCCATGTGACCGCTGCAGCCTGTGCTTGGCCTGTGATTGGCTGGAGCTGTCACTTGGACTTAATTGTCATCCCGGGAGGTCAGACTGGAGGAAGAAGCCAGGAGTTAGCGGTAAGTCAGAACTTCGTTTTTTTTTCTACAGGTTCATGTATTTTGGGATCGGAAGTCACGGTCCATGGTGCTGAAACAGTTTAACTCTTTCAGCACCATGGACAGTGACTATCTCCTGACGTCGCGTACCGATAATTTTTTTGCCGGGATCGCCCAAAACGAGTTTGGCCGAACCGGGTGAAGTTCGGTACGCTTGTCCGGCTTCGCTCATCGCAAAGACACTCCGTTTGGATGTTCGGAAACAGAAAAGCATGTGGTGCTTTTTTGTTTTCATTCATCCTTTTCACTGCTTTTGCACGAATCACGCTCGTCCCACGGAAGTGCTTCCGTGTGGTGCGCTTGATTTTCACGCACCCATTGACTTCAATGGGTGCGTGATGCGCGAAATACGCAGAGTTATTGAACCTGTCTCGCTTTTTGCGCAGCAGACAAACGCTGCGCAAAAAGCACGGACTGTCTGTACTGCCCCATAGACTTGTATTGGTCCATGCGTGCCGCGTGAAAACCACGCGGCCCGCACGGACCGAATACACGCTCGTGTGAATCCCCCCTAAGATGAGTTAGGGCAAGAATAACAGGTCAAGACACAATCCAAAGTGCGAAGGATTAGGGACCCTGGTGATAACACTGGTTACCAACTATGTTCCGATATCTAAAGATTGTCTAGAAAACTTGCCTCATACCAGCTGCAGAGAATAGGCGTGTATTTGTGCTGCTTTTCCAAATTTAGAATACTTCTTCCGAAACTACACTATATGGACAAAAGGATTGGCACACCGACACATTACACCTACATGAGTTTTTATGACATTCCATTTTAAAACCATGGGCATTAATATGGAGTTGGTCCCCTTTGCACTTGAAACAGCTTTCACTCTTCTAGGAAGGGTATCTACAAGATTTTGGAGTGTGTCTGTGGGAATTTTTGCCTATTTATTCAGAAGAGCATTTGTGAGGTCAGACACTGATGTTGGATGAGAGGGCCTGGCTCGCAATCTCCTTTCTATTTCATCCCAAAGGTGTTCGATGGGGCTAAGGTCAGGGCTCTGTGCAGGCCAGTTAAGTCCTTACACACCAAACTCACCCAACCATGTCTTTTTGGAACTTGCTTTGTGCACTGCAGCACAGCCATGCTGGAACAGAAAAGAGTCTTCCCAAAACTGTTCCCAAAAAGTTGGAAGCAAACAATTGTCCAAAATTTCTTAATATGCTGTAGCATTAAGATATCCCTTCACTGGAACTAAGGGGCATAGGCCAACCCCTGAAAAACAACCCAATAGCATTATCCCTCCTACACCAAATTTTACAGTTGGCACAATGCAGTCAGGCATTCGCCAAATTCAGACTTGTCTATCATACTGCCAGATAGAGAAGCATGATTTGTCACACCGTAGACTCCAGAGTCCAGTATTATACACCTCTACATCCAACGCTTGGCATTGTGCTTGGTGATGTATTCAGTTTCTTGGCCCTGGAAACCCATGCCATGAAGCTCCTGGGGCACAGTTTTTGTGTAAATGTTAATGCCAGAGGAAGTTTGGAACTTTGCTTTTATTTAGTAAGCAGAGCGTTGGCGACTTTTATGTACTATGTGACTCAGCACTCGGCGACTCCGCTCTGTAACTTTACGTGATCTGCTACTTCGTGTCTGAGTTGTTGTGGTTTCTAAATGCTTCCACTTTGCTATATTACCAAACACAGTTGATCGTGGAATTTCTCGGAGGGAAGAAATTTAAAGAACAGACATTGGGGACATCCTATTGCAGTACCACGGTGGAATTCATTGAGATCTTTAGATTGACCCATTCTTTTATAACTGTTTGTAAATGCAGACTGCATGGCTAGGTGCCTGATTTTATAAATCTTTTGCAATGGCACTGAATGAAACACCTGAATCCAATAATTAAGAGGTGTGTCCCAATACTTTTGTCCATATAGTGTATTTCCTGATCTCAATAATAGCGATGTCATCATAAGAAAAAATTGTGCCAAATCTATAATGTCTAAAGAGGTAGTAAACCGCAGAGCTGTCTGGTTTGAACTAAGTTTGTGGTTGTACTCATGAAAATAAAGGGCATGGTTATGAACCTGTGGACTGTGGTATGATGGTGCATAATTTTTGGGCTGCATGTTCAGATAAAAAAAAATTATGGAAATTCACAATAAATCAGGTTATAAGCAAATAAAATTATATTGCTATATAAACATATTTTATGTTCCATCTATTCACCCTAGGACTGATCAAGTACTCTGCTTCAATATGACTGATCAGTAATAGTTCTCAAATATTAATTGTGTGTTCCAGGGGCGTTGGTAGGGTCTTAAAAGAACAGGGGCACTAGCTCCAAGATATGTCGCCACCCCCCAAAAAACTTTTTATATATAGATATATATATCTATATACAGTGAAGGAAATAAGTATTTGATCCCTTGCTGATTTTGTAAGTTTGCCCACTGTCAAAGACATGAACAGTCTAGAATTTTTAGGCTAGGTTAATTTTACCAGTGAGAGATAGATTATATAAAAAAAAAAACCAGAAAATCACATAGTCAAAATTATATATATTTATTTGCATTGTGCACAGAGAAATAAGTATTTGATCCCCTACCAACCATTAATGGTTCAGCCTCCTCCAGACCAGTTACACGCTCCAAATCAACTTGGTTCCTGCATTAAAGACAGCTGTCTTAAATGGTCACCTGTATAAAAGACTCCTGTCCACAGACTCAATTAATCAGTCTGACTCTAACCTCTACAACATGGGCAAGACCAAAGAGCTTTCTAAGGATGTCAGGGACAAGATCATAGACCTGCACAAGGCTGGAATGGGCTACAAAACCATAAGTAAGACGCTGGGTGAGAAGGAGACAACTGTTGGTGCAATAGTAAGAAAATGGAAGACATACAAAATTACTGTCAATCAGCATTGATCTGGGGCTCTATGCAAAATCTCACCTCGTGGGGTATCCTTGATCCTGAGGAAGGTGAGAGCTCAGCCGAAAACTACACGGGGGAAACTTGTTAATGATCTCAAGGCAGCTGGGACCACAGTCACCAAGAAAACCATTGGTAACACATTACGCCGTAATGGATTAAAATCCTGCAGTGCCCGCAAGGTCCCCCTGCTCAAGAAGGCACATGTACAGGCCCGTCTGAAGTTTGCAAATGAACATCTGGATGATTCTGAGAGTGATTGGGAGAAGGTGCTGTGGTCAGATGAGAGCTCTTTGGCATTAACTCAACTCGCCGTGTTTGGAGGAAGAGAAATGCTGCCTATGACCCAAAGAACACCGTCCCCACTGTCAAGCATGGAGGTGGAAACATTATGTTTTGGGGGTGTTTCTCTGCTAAGGGCACAGGACTACTTCACCGCATCAATGGGGGAATGGATGGAGCCATGTACCGTCAAATCCTGAGTGACAACCTCCTTCCCTCCACCAGGACATTAAAAATGGCTCGTGGCTGGGTCTTCCAGCACGACAATGACCCGAAACATACAGCCAAGGCAACAAAGGAGTGGCTCAAAAAAAAGAACATTAAAGTCATGGAGTGGCCTAGCCAGTCTCCAGACCTTAATCCCATCGAAAACTTATGGAGGGAGCTGAAGAAATTTATTTCTCAGCCATGACTAAGGACGAGGAGATCGTCTGAAACGCGTAGGCTTCACACACCTATCTTCTCTCCATTTATCCACCTTTCCTCCGCGGGAGTCAGCTCTCCCTGTGTTTTTTATTCCATATTCAATAAAATCGGAACTAGTTTCCATTTTAATTCATCCGGAATTTCGAGTGATTTTTCTCCTGCGCTGGATCACACCCATCGTTTGCTGTGTCTCTACCGACGTGTGCCGACACGAGGATCCTGGCGCAACAGGCAATAAACACATTTTTTGCCCTAAGGTGAGCTGGAGGTTCCCTCCTATTTTTTCTCTACTTAAAATTAACCTAGCCTAAAAATTCTAGACAGTTCATGTCTTTGACAGTGAGCAAACTTACAAAATCAGCAAGGGATCAAATACTTATGTCCTTCACTGTATATATATATATTTATATATATATATATATATATATATAGCACACAAGAAGACAGCAGCACTCACATTCTTCTGCTATATATATGTATATATGTAATGTATATATATATATATGTAATGGCAGGAAGGAGGTGAAGGGAAAGTGAGCCCTAATCTACCCACCGCCCTGTCCCTGCCTACTTGCAACGACCCGCCCTAGGCGACGAGGTACAACTGGGCGGCGGTCCCTACGCTGGCTAAGTGCACTGGAAGACAAACGGGGAACACGCAAGGGAAGGGGCAGTAGCCACGGAACGCCACGAGGAAACGGGGCGGCGAACGAACAGTCAGGACCAGGACGAAGTGAGTACACCCGAGCGGGCACGGAGACAGAAGCAAGCCAGGGCAAGCAAAGCAGGTCAAGCAGAACTGCAGCAAGGCAGAAGCACGGCAGAAGCAGGCTGGAGCAAGCAGCAGTGGGGCCAGGAATCCAAAAGAATTACAAGCACTGAGGGAGAGCACAGGGCAGGTAATAAAGGGCAGGGGGCGGAGCTAACTCCGAGAGACCAGGCCGCGATAGGCTCTCCCACTCCTGAGCCTGCCACCCTGGTTGGTGGGAGATGGTGTCAGTCGAACAGGTCTGGCCTCAGGTGTGGATTGATTAATCCCAGGAGTATAGCTAGATGAAGTACCTGGCAGATCCCTAACAGTACTCCCCCTTTTATGAGGGGCCACCGGACCCTTACTAAGGGGACCCGGTTTAGTGGGGAAGAGGAGGTGGAACCTCCTGATCAATACCCCAGCGTGAACATCACGGGCAGGTACCCAAGTCCTCTCCTCCGGCCCGTATCCTTTCCAATGGACCAGGTACTGGAGGGAGCCCTGGACCATCCTACTGTCCATAATCTTGGCCACCTCGAATTCCACCCCCTCAGGGGTGAGAACGGGAACAGGAGGTATCCTCGAGGGGGACCAGGACGGGGAGCAGCGTTTAAGGAGGGAGGCATGGAAGACGTCATGTATGCGAAAGGATGGGGGGAGCTCCAGACGGAAGGATACAGGGTTGAGGACTTCAATGATCTTATAAGGTCCAATGAATCGGGGAGCAAACTTCCTGGACGGGACCTTAAGGCGCAAGTTCCTGGACGACAACCAGACCAAATCCCCGACGACAAACCGGGGGTTAGCAGAACGTCTACTATCCACCTGAATCTTTTGTGCGCTCTGGGACGCCTCTAGGTTCTTCTGAACCTGGGCCCAGACAGTGCACAGTTCCCGATGAACCTCCTCTACCTCAGGATTATTGGAACAACCAGGGGAGATGGAGGAGAACCTTGGGTTAAACCCGAAATTACAGAAAAACGGGGAGACCCCTGACGAGTTACTGACCCGGTTATTCAGGGAAAATTCAGCAAGGGGAAGGAATGAGACCCAATCGAATTGACAGTCCGAGATGAAACACCTTAAATATTGTTCCAGGGATTGGTTGGTCCTTTCCGTTTGGCCATTAGTTTCGGGATGGAAGGCGGAGGAGAAGGACAGATCAATCTCCAACTTTTTACAAAAAGCTCTCCAAAATAAGGAAACAAATTGTACCCCTCTGTCAGAAACGATATTGACTGGGGCCCCATGGAGACGCAGGATGTGTTTCACGAACAAAGAAGCTAACGTCTTGGCGTTAGGTAGCTTCTTAAGGGGCACAAAGTGGCACATCTTGCTGAAGCGGTCGACTACCACCCACACCACCGACTTGCCCTGAGATGGAGGCAAATCGGTGATAAAATCCATGGAGATATGGGTCCAAGGTCTCTGGGGAATGGGCAAGGAACGTAGTAGGCCCGCAGGTCGAGACCTAGGGGTTTTGGACCTAGCGCAAACCTCACAAGCGGCGACGTAAGCCCTAACATCTTTAGGCAACCCAGGCCACCAATAGTTTCTGGTAATGAGGTGTTTGGTGCCCAAGATGCCAGGATGACCAGATAGAGCGGAGTCATGGTTTTCCCTGAGTACCCTCAGCCGGTATTGCAGGGGAACAAACAGTTTGTCCCCAGGGACGTTCCCGGGAGCTGCACCCTGATCAGCCGCGATATCAGAAGCTAAATCAGAATCCGTGGCAGAGACGATTATACCAGGGGGTAAAATACAAGCGGGATCCTTCTCGGAAGGAGGATTGGCCATGAAACTACGTGACAGAGCGTCAGCCTTAATATTCTTGGACCCAGCCCTATAGGTAACCAAGAAATTAAATCTGGTAAAGAATAGTGCCCACCGAGCTTGTCTAGGATTAAGCCTCCGGGCCGATTCTAGGAAAACCAGATTCTTGTGATCCGTAAGGACCGTTACCTGGTGTCTGGCCCCCTCCAGGAAGTGCCGCCACTCCTCAAACGCCCATTTAATGGCTAGAAGATCGCGGTTGCCAATATCATAGTTACTCTCCGTGGGCGAAAACTTCCTAGAGAAGTAAGCACAGGGGCGGAGATGGGTGAGGGAGCTGGTACCCTGGGACAAGACGGCCCCCACTCCCACCTCGGAAGCGTCAACCTCCACAATAAATGGCTCCTCTTGGTTGGGCTGAATCAGCACGGGGGCCGAGATAAAGCACTTCTTGAGAGTCTCAAAGGCCTGGACGGCCTCAGGGGGCCAATGGAGGACATCGGCACCCTTGCGGGTGAGGTCCGTAAGAGGCTTAGCGACGACCGAGAAGTTGGCAATAAATCTCCTGTAATAGTTGGCGAACCCTAAAAAACACTGTAACGCCTTAAGGGAGGCAGGTTGGACCCATTCCGCCACAGCTTGAACCTTGGCAGGGTCCATGCGGAATTCATGAGGAGTGAGGATTTGCCCTAAAAATGGTATCTCCTGTACCCCAAAGACACATTTTTCAGTCTTAGCAAACAGATTATTCTCCCGAAGGACCTGGAGCACCTTCCTGACATGCTCCACGTGGGAGGACCAGTCCTTGGAAAACACCAGTATGTCATCAAGGTACACAACAAGAAATATCCCCAGGTAATCTCTCAGGATTTCATTAATAAAATTCTGGAAGACAGCAGGGGCATTACACAACCCAAAGGGCATGACCAGGTATTCGAAATGACCCTCGGGTGTGTTGAACGCAGTTTTCCACTCATCCCCCTCTTTGATGCGGATAAGGTTATATGCCCCCCGTAGATCGAACTTAGAAAACCACTGGGCTCCCTGAACCTGATTAAAAAGATCCGGAATCAAAGGAAGTGGGTACTGGTTCCTTACGGTGACCTTATTCAGGTTACGATAATCAATGCACGGCCTAAGACCACCATCCTTCTTCCCCACGAAGAAGAAGCCAGCACCTACAGGAGAAGTCGAGGGGCGAATGAAACCCTTGGCCAGGCATTCTTGGATATATACCCTCATCGCTTCACGTTCAGGACATGAAAGATTAAATATCCTACCCTTAGGAAGCTTGGCACCAGGCACCAAATCGATGGCGCAATCGTAATCTCTATGGGGGGGCAACACCTCAGAGGCCTCCTTGGAAAACACATCGGCGAAGTCCTGAACAAACTCAGGAAGCGTGTTTACCTCCTCCCGGGGAGAAATAGAGTTAACAGAAAGACATGACATCAGACATTCATTACCCCATTTGGTGAGATCCCCAGTATTCCAATCAAACGTGGGATTATGCAACTGCAACCAGGGAAGACCTAATACCAGATCAGACGATAATCCCTGCATCACCAGTACAGAGCACTGCTCCAAATGCATGGAGCCAACACGGAGTTCAAAAACAGGAGTATGCTGAGTAAAATAACCATTAGCAAGGGGGGTTGAGTCGATTCCTACTACAGGGATAGGATAAGGTAAATCAATACAAGGCATCTTTAGAGACATAGCAAATTCCACAGACATGATATTAGCAGATGAGCCAGAATCCACGAAAGCACTGCCCGTGGCAGACCGGCCAGCAAACGAGACCTGAAAGGGAAGCAAAATTTTATTGCGTTTCACATTAACGGGAAATACCTGTGCGCCCAAGTGACCTCCCCGATGATCACTTAGGCGCGGAAGTTTTCCGGCTTCTTATTCTTGCGCCTGGGACAGGTGTTCAGTAGATGCTTGTCGTCCCCACAGTAGAAGCAGAGACCATTCATTCTGCGAAACTCCCTACGTTGTCGAGGGGACATGGAGGCCCCGAGTTGCATAGGTACCTCCGAGTCCTCCGTGGAGGGGCGAGGAGACGGGACCTCGGGGGGAATCGCAGAAAAGTCAGAGGGGAACACACTGAAGCGTTCTAGCTGACGTTCCCTGAGACGTCGGTCAAGTCGTACTGCTAGGGCCATAACCTGGTCAAGGGAGTCAGGCGAGGGGTAGCTAACCAGCAGATCCTTCAGGGCGTCAGATAATCCTAACCTAAACTGGCACCTTAGGGCCGGATCGTTCCACTGAGAAGCTACGCACCACTTCCTAAAATCAGAACAGTATTCCTCAACCGGTCTCCTACCCTGACGTAAGGTCACCAGCTGACTCTCGGCTAAAGCAGTCCTGTCAGTCTCGTCGTAAATGAGTCCGAGGGCAGAGAAAAAACTATCAACAGAGGAAAGTTCAGGGGCATCAGGAGCCAAGGAGAAGGCCCACTCTTGGGGCCCTTCCTGGAGTCGGGATATGATGATACCCACCCGCTGGTTCTCGGAACCTGAGGAGTGGGGCTTTAGGCGGAAATACAGTCTGCAACTCTCCCGGAAGGAGAGAAACGTCTTACGGTCCCCTGAAAACCGGTCAGGTAACTTGAGGTCGGGTTCTAGAGGTGAGGTGAGGGGTACTACTAAAGCAGCGTCACCCTGATTGACCCTTTGGGCCAGGGCCTGGACCTGTAGGGAGAGGCCCTGCATCTGCTGGGTCAGGGTCTCAAGGGGGTCCATGATAGCGTCAGCGTAGGAGAAAGGGTAGACTAGGTAAGGGCTTGTAATTATGTGCTGGCAGGAAGGAGGTGAAGGGAAAGTGAGCCCTAATCTACCCACCGCCCTGTCCCTGCCTACTTGCAACGACCCGCCCTAGGCGACGAGATACAACTGGGCGGCGGTCCCTACGCTGGCTAAGTGCACTGGAAGACAAACGGGGAACACGCAAGGGAAGGGGCAGTAGCCACGGAACGCCACGAGGAAACGGGGCGGCGAACGAACAGTCAGGACCAGGACGAAGTGAGTACACCCGAGCGGGCACGGAGACAGAAGCAAGCCAGGGCAAGCAAAGCAGGTCAAGCAGAACTGCAGCAAGGCAGAAGCACGGCAGAAGCAGGCTGGAGCAAGCAGCAGTGGGGCCAGGAATCCAAAAGAATTACAAGCACTGAGGGAGAGCACAGGGCAGGTAATAAAGGGCAGGGGGCGGAGCTAACTCCGAGAGACCAGGCCGCGATAGGCTCTCCCACTCCTGAGCCTGCCACCCTGGTTGGTGGGAGATGGTGTCAGTCGAACAGGTCTGGCCTCAGGTGTGGATTGATTAATCCCAGGAGTATAGCTAGATGAAGTACCTGGCAGATCCCTAACAATATATATATATATATAAAATGAAGAAGACTTCTATAACACATCATAGGCTATAGGCTTAGATACATTTTTTTCCCTTGCAGATTCCTTCCAGCTGAGCAGCTGACTAGAGGGAGGGGTTAACTGGACACAGGTGGTATAAATTAGCCAGCAGAACTCATTTTGAGCTGGCTCTTTCTGAGCTTGGTGGTTGAAGTGGCTTGTGATATAAGTGGAGTTATAAGACCGGAGTTTTAAAGAGGAGTAAAGGCCCCAGTAAGTACTCTTCTTTTCTTTTACTTTGACAGTTCACTGTTTTGTTGTAACTGGGATAATGGACAGCGAGATTGGAGGTTTTCTTCAGTGCACAGTTTGCCATATGTATGCACGACTGGAGCCTGAGTTCCAGGTTGAATACCTCTGTGGCAGATGTGAGCATGTTGGTCACCTGGAAGCTCGCATTAGAGATCTGGAGGAGCAGAATGAAACACTGAGGAAGATAGACAATCTTGAGCTGAGCATGCTGCTCACTGAGCAAGCAGTTAGTGGGTTAGAACTGGAGGGTGAAGACATGGGTGAGCAGGATCAGGCAAGTAGCTGGGTTAATGTAGTTAGGGGCAGTAGAAAGGGGTCAAAGAAAAGGAAGGCCAATCCTGTTTCTGTTATTCAAAGCAAAATTGCCAAGTTGGGTGATGATGCGAGGGTGTCGGTCTCAGAAATGGCAAAACTAGTGGATACTGATCTCCCTAACAACCGGGAGAACAGCCCAGCTAGTAGTCGGCGGGATGGTAATGCAGGTAAGCCAAGACAATTGATAGTTGTAGGGGATTCTATAATCAGGAAGACGGATAGAATAATTTGTCGCCAAAACCGCCTCAACCGAATGGTTTGCTGTCTCCCTGGTGCCAGGGTTCGGTATGTGGTGGAATGGGTGGATAAATTACTGGCAGGGGCTGGTGATGATCCAGCTGTCGAGGTCCATGTGGGAACCAACGGCAGAATAAATGGTAGGTGGAGGAGCCTTAAGAATAATTTTAAAGAACTAGGCTACAAACTGAAGGGAAGGACCTCCAGGGTTGTATTCTCAGGAATACTGCCTGTGCAATGTGCATCACAGGAAAGACAGCGGGAGCTCAGGGAGTTAAATGCATGGCTGAAGTCTTGGTGTAGAGGAGAAGGCTTTGGGTTCCTAGAGCATTGGGCTGACTTTTCATTCGGGTACAAACTGTATTCTGCAGATGATTTGCACCTAAATGTTAAAAACTAGGGCTGAGGAGGGAGGCCAATGTAGAAAATAAAGGGGTAGTTAGGTTAGAGAGGGGTCAGACTATATTGGTGGGGGGGGGGAGAAACAGACGGTGGGGAGAGGACTAGGCAACAAGATAAGGAGATCCTTTCGTTACAAAACAGCAGTGAAAATAAAAAAAGCCCAAATAATGTCAAATAATCACATTTCTGATACTGAAAGTGAAACATTTAAAGGCAAGTTAAAGTGTATGTTCACAAATGCCAGAAGTCTAGCAAGCAAAATGGGGGAGCTGGAGGCCTTGGTACTGGAGGAAAATATAGATATTGTTGGTGTTGTTGAAACATGGCTAGACTCTTCTCATGACTGGGCTGTAAATCTACAGGGTTTTACACTTTTTCGGAAAGACAGGGCGAATAGGAAAGGTGGTGGTGTATGTCTGTATGTGAGAAGGGATATGAAGGCGACTGTGAATGAGACATTAGAGGGTGAAGATTGTGAGGAGGTTGAAACCTTGTGGGTGGAATTAGAAAGGGAGGTAAACACTGAAAAAATTACTTTTGGGGTAATCTATAGACCCCCCAATATAACTGAGGAGATGGAAGGTCAGCTATATAAACAGATGGGACGGGCTGCACAGGCGGGTACTGTAGTGATAATGGGAGACTTTAATTACCGAGATATTAATTGGTGTCATGGTTCGGCTTCAACTGCAAAGGGGAGACATTTCCTCAACCTGATGCAGGAAAATTTTATGGGCCAGTTTGTGGAAGACCCGACTAGAGGTGAAGCTCTTTTGGATCTGGTCATTTCTTTTTTTTTTTTTTTTTTTTTTATATTTAAATTTTTTATTGAATTTTCCAACAATACAGAGGATAAACGTCTGTACAAATAAGCATTACATTTCATGCCATATTATAAGTGTTTTACAGACCATAAAGGGAAAAGGGAACATAAAATAGGAGAATGAACCAGGTAGTAACTCAAGGGGAGGGGGGAAAAAAGGGGAGGGTTGTCATAGGTACATCAGTGACAATCATTAACTTCCACTTACAAATGTATAACCTTAACCTCTGACTTCACAGTAAATCCTGTCACACAAATTTACGGAACTGTTTCCAAGGATGCCAGATCTTGAGAAATTTATCTCTCGAACATGAGTTCCAGTGAGACACCTCCTCAAACCTATAGATCTGATCTACCCTCGCAATCCATTGATCTAAGGATGGAACTGTATCTGTTAACCAGTGTAGGGGTATTAAAAGCCTAGCCGCCACTATCAGTAATTTGAATAAAGCAGATGGGACTACCGGGACTGAGGAATCTGCAACCGATAGCAACGCAATTTCCGGTGATACCGGAATTGTTCCCTTGCACACAGAATTACATATTGAGAAAATTTTCTCCCACCATTTTTTCAGCGGAGTACATTCCCACCACACATGATAAAAAGTGCCTCTGTCCCCCTTGCAACGCCAGCACGTATCTGAATGTGAGGAGCTATACATGCAGGTCCTATCTGGTGTCCTGTACCAACGGGATAGTATTTTATAACTGTTCTCCTGAATCTTAATGCATCTGGATGCTTTGTGTGGGGCAATCAATATCTTGGATATTTCGGCTTCAGAGAATTTCCTTCCCAGATCTCTTTCCCACAATCCTATGTAGTATGGAGGTCTCGTTGCAAGAGGGATAGAAATCCTTCTATAAATCTGAGAAATACTTTTTACCGGTGTGCGTTTCTGGGCACATAATGTTTCAAACCAATTAGCTTCTCTGTGAAACGAGATAGACCTGCAACAAGTGAGAGTAACAGACTTTACATATGCAAGAAGTAAAAAATTTCCCTCGTTAATCGATAATTTAGACAGCAGATCGGCATGGGAAATGAGACAACCCTCATCGTCTAATAGCTCAGATAATGGCGTCTGGGAGCTGCTAACATGTAACGGAGCACTATCCCTTACTGCTTTTGTGGCAGCCCCTACAATATCTCTTACCTCTATCAGAGGAGATGGCAGCTGTGTTCTCCCTAAACTAGCTACAAACCCTTTCCAAACTGAAAGTGTTGCCCGTGTAAAAGGATTCGAGGGGCCGCAATCCGATAGCATAGAGGGGTCTATCAATACTAGAGTCCTAAGCGGTGACGGGGAGAGTGCGTTCTCCAACGGCACCCACAATTTGTGTTTAGGTGCCCGCACCCAATCAAGCACCCTAGATAAATGTATTGCTCTATAATATTGTTCTGGGTCTGGGAAACCAATACCCCCTGTTCTTTTTTGCCTAGTCAGAATGACTCTCGCGATACGCGCTCTTTTCCCCTTCCAGATGAACTTAGCAAATAATCTAATTATCCGAGAGAAATAAAGCCGAGGGATAGCTACTGGCAGTGTTTGCATCAGATAAGTAAGCTTAGGCAGGACATAGGACATAACAATGTTTTTTCTACCAAACCAAGACAGATAAGGCAAGTCCAATCGTTGTAACATGTCTGGTAAAGAGGCCAGGAGTGGTAGAAAGTTCAAGGAGAATAACTCGTCACAATTTGCGCACATCTTTATCCCTAGGTAGGATATATGGGGTGATGACCAGTCAAAGTCCGAGTTAGCCCTCAGTTTTCCTCTACATTCTGGCGGCACCGCAATCCCCAACGCTTTTGATTTACTGGCGTTAATCAAGAAATTGGAAATGTACCCAAAGGAGTCCAGTACCTCTTTTACCTTTGGGAGTGCAATAATAGGGTTCGTGACAATCAGTAGCAGATCATCTGCATAAGCAGCTACTTTATGTTCCACCCCCCCTACCCACATACCTTCTATATCTGACTTTAAACGTATAGACTGCATCAGAGTCTCCATCACCATGACAAACAGCAGGGGGGAAAGAGGACACCCCTGCCGGGTGCCATTGCTAATTTCAAAAGGGGAGGACAGTGTCCCGTTCACAGTAATAACTGCCGAGGGTGAAGCATACATTGAAAAAACCGCATTAATGAATGGTGTAGGGAGGTGGAATGCTCTCATAGTCTGTCTCATAAAATTCCAGCTAACCCTATCAAAGGCCTTCTCCGCATCTGTGCTAAGAAGGACTGTTGGAACCCTGTTTCTTTGTGCGTGATGTAGTAAGTGTAATACTCTCGTAGAGTTGTCCTTCCCCTCCCTTTGCATTACAAATCCGACCTGATCTGGTGAAATAATGTCAGGGAGAATCAATTTTAAACGAGATGCCAGCATTTTTGCTATCAGCTTCAAATCTGTGTTCAATAGTGAGATAGGTCTAAAGTTAGCACAGTTTGAATGATCCTTCCCTTCTTTGGGTATGAGGGAGATATATGCCCTTGACATATCTACTGAAAGGGGTACTCCTTCAGTGGTAAGATTTGCAATGCGTAGTAAGCGAGGGAGGAGAATCTCTCCGAAAGATCTATAATATTCTATAGATAGACCATCTGGCCCCGGGCACTTCCCCGCTGGGGACTGCTTTACTGCTGACTCCAGTTCAGCCAACGTAAATGGCTCTGCTAACATTTCCCCCTGCGACTCGGATATGACCGGAAGAGAGAGAGAGTCTAAAAAAGAGGATATGAGCCCAGGTCTCTCTGCCAGACACTCCGAGGGTAGTGACTTCTCTAAATTATACAGATTATGATAAAAGTCTCTAAACAAAGAAGCTATATTAGGAGCTGAGTAAGTCGGACTTCCATCCGGTGCCTTTAACATATGGACATGATTATTAACCTGCCGCTGTTTGACCCTTTTAGATATGAATTTGGAGGCTTTGTTGCCATGGGCGTAAAAATTTTGTCGGGACCTCTCAAAATATTTAGCTGACGAAACGTTAAGTGTGTTTTTTAGCTGGGATCTAAGGTCGTTTAGTTCAGTCAGTTGCCGACTAGCCAGGGACTGCTTGTGAGTTTTTTCCAGTTTCTGGATCTGGGACAGAAGCGTCTCTACCTCTCTATCTCTTTCCTTTTTTATATAAGAACATATGCTGATCAGGTGCCCTCTGACCACCGCTTTGTGAGCGTCCCAAACCACCTGGGGGGAAGAGTCTGGTAAAGCATTAAGTCTGAAATACTCTTCCAACTTTTGTTTGACATTCTCCTTTACATCCCCTCGTCCTAATACCGAATCATTAATCCTCCACCTTGGCGATCTACTCTGTATGTTAGCTAACTGTAATGACAGAAAAACCGGTGCATGATCTGAGTGCACTCTAGTACCTATCCTTATGTTACTACAATGTTGAAGGTTATTTTTGTGCAGAAAGAAGTGGTCTAATCTTTGATAGGATTTATGCACTTGAGAATAAAAGGAGTAATCCACTTCCATTGGGTGAAAACATCGCCATACATCAACCAGGCCACGGTCCTCCAAATAATTTTTTACCCTCCTCAGAGCTCTGTATGACAAAGCCGATTTTTTAACGGATGAATCCATTAAAGGATCCATAACCAGGTTGATGTCCCCTCCTATAATAGTCATGCCCTCTGCCACCGAATCTACTAACAGTAATACCTTACTCAACCATAATACCTGTCTAACATTAGGAGCATATAGATTTACAAACGTGTCCAATTGATTGCCTATCTTACCCTTCAATATAATGAATCTTCCCTCTGGATCCAGAGTGGTAGACAAACCGACAAATGGTACATTTTTTCCAAAACCCACACTCACCCCTCTGGAAGCCCCACTATTGCTACCACAATGAAACCATACTGGAAAGTGAGAGAAGGAAAGATTTGGATAATGATCCTTCTTAAAATGTGTTTCTTGCAACATAAGGACATCACATTTTGCTTTCTTCATAAAAGAAAAAATTTGGCATCGCTTTGAGGGGGAGTTGCAGCCCTTCACATTATAAGATACTATCTTCAGAACAGCCATATTACAGTGCAGAGATAGGTTCCCTTGTCACATTCCCACAACAGACAGGCAAGAACCCCACTCAAGAACTTTCTGCAACCATATAGGGGCGAGCCAAAAGACACCACCCACATTCTCCTTAGTACCACTGGACCGTATATAAGGCACACATATGAGGCGTGAAGTACCAATGACAGGACAGGGAGGGGAGGAGCAAACATAAATAACATAGATAACAAAAAGAACAAAGATGGGGGACAGTACCCCACAACTGAGAACAAGAACAGTAACGGTTCACACAGAACCTTCCACCGGGGGGAATCTGGTAAGTTAACCATATATCGACACGATCAGCTCATCTAGCCATAACAGTCCCCGCCAAGGTCAAAATAAGGAGCATATTGGGATAAAGCATGTTATCCCTCCGTTATTCAAGGCAGTTCCTCTCTTTCCCCTGCCACTCTTCGTGAGCCCGAACGTCCCGATTTCTTCTTGCTACGCTGACGTTTAGGGGCAGGAACATCTTCCCATGGTGTAAAGTGGGCTGTAGCGGGAAGAGATGACAAATCCAAGACCGGATCCCAGTCTTCTATGTCCAGTGGTTCTATATCCAAGTGCGCATATACGGACTCCAGATCTGTCACGGATGAGACCAGCATACGACGACCTTCGTAGAAAAATGATAATCCAAACGGGAATGTCCAGCGATACATGACATTCTTATTCCTTAAATGATCCGTAAGCGGTTTCAAATGACGACGTTTTTGAAGGGTACTAGATGCCAGATCCTGATATATAGAAATAACAGAACCTTGTATAGTAAGGGCATCCGTGTTTCTTGCTTTAGTCAGCACAGCGTCCTTATCCGTATAGTTTAGAAATCTACATATTACGTCCCTCGGGGGGTCTGAGGCAGTTGGTTTAGGGCGCAAAGCTCTATGAGCCCTCTCCAAAACAACGTCCGCATGTGTATTAGGGCCAATCAGCGAGCGGCAAAATTCCTTTATAGTTTCCATCAGAGCGTCCGCATTGATGGATTCTGGCACCCCTCTAAAACGCAGATTGTTCCTACGGTTCCTATTCTCCTGATCTTCTAGGGCCCGGAATACCGAGTTAAAGTGCTTTTGACACGAGGAGAAGCATTGTGTGACTGCCGTGTTAAAATCAAGCATTGCCGCCTGAGTTGCTTCCAGCTTCTCAACTCTTTGCCCCACTTGCCTCATATCTTGCTTAATGTCCGCCAAATCTCTAACCAAAGGCTCCAAAGCCTTATTAAGTACCTTTGTGAAGAAGTCTCTGGTGAGTGGCAAGTCTGCCGAGGTGCTGCCTGCATCGCTGCTATCGTCTGCTGCTCCTGCAACATCTTCTTCTCTGGAGCGAGATGAGGACGGCGCCATCTTGGCCACATGTCCGCCTGCACCCACCGGCCCTCTTTTCACAAACTTCTCCATGTTCCCTCGAGCCCCGAGTGTTCTGGGGGGATCCTGGTCGTCTCTGGACTTACTGCCGCCGATCTTGACCATGGCAGGCTGTAACACGCTAACTTATGCGATCAATGAGCTGTCGGTAGTTACGGAGCTCAGCAGCACACGTCCATTCAGGTCCGCTGCTAGCTCCGCCCCCTGGATCTGGTCATTTCTAATAATGCAGAGCTTGTTGGGAATGTCAATGTTCGTGAAAACCTTGGTAACAGTGATCACAATATAGTTAAATTTTACCTATACTGTAAAAAGCAAACACAGGCTGGGAGGGCAAAAACACTTAATTTTAAGAAGGCCAATTTCCCCAAGATGAGGGCTGAAATTCAGGATATAGACTGGGAAGAACTAATGTCAAATAATGGTACAAATGATAAATGGGAGATTTTCAAATCTACTTTGGGTAATTATACTGCAAAATTTATTCCTATAGGTAACAAGTATAAACGACTAAAATTAAACCCCACATGGCTTACACCTTCTGTAAAAAGGGCAATAAAAGGGCATTTGAAAAATAAAAATCTGATGGTACAGCTGTAGCCTTTGTAAAATATAAAGAGCTTAATAAAATCTGTAAAAAGGTAATAAAATCAGCAAAAATACAAAATGAAAGGCAGGTGGCCAAGGATAGTAAAACAAATCCCAAAAATTCTTCAAACAGATAAATTCAAAAAAGCCAAGGTCTGAACATGTAGGACCCCTAGATAGTGGTAATGGGGAGTTGGTCACAGGGGATCAAGAGAAGGCAGAGTTACTAAATGGGTTCTTCCGCTCTGTATATACAACAGAAGAAAGAGCAGCTGATGTAACCGCTGCAAGTGCTGTTAATATATCAGTTAATATACTGAATTGGATGAATGTAGATATGGTGCAAGCTAAATTAAATAAAATAAACGTACACAAGGCCCCGGGACCAGATGGGTTACACCCTAGAGTTCTTAAGGAGCTTAGTTCAGTTATTTCTGTCTCCCTCTTCATAATATTTAGAGATTCTCTTGAGACTGGTATAGTGCCAAGGGACTGGCGCAGGGCAAATGTGGTGCCTATTTTCAAAAAGGGCTCTAGGTCTTCGCCGGGTAATTATAGACCAGTAAGCTTAACATAAATTGTGGGGAAAACGTTTGAGGGGCTATTGAGGGACTGTATACAGAATTATGTGACAATAAATAGTATTATAATTGACAGCCAGCACGGTTTTACTAAGGACAGAAGCTGTCAAACCAACCTGATTTGTTTTTATGAAGAGGTGAGCAGAAGCCTAGACAGAGGGGCCGCTGTGGATATAGTGTTTTTGGACTTTGCAAAGGCATTTGACACTGTCCCCCATAGACATCTAATGGGTATATTAAGAACTATAGGTTTAGAAAGTATAGTTTGTAATTGGATTGAGAATTGGCTCAAGGACCGTATCCAGAGAGTTGTGGTCAATGATTCCTACTCTCAATGGTCACCGGTTATAAGTGGTGTACCCCAGGGTTCAGTGCTGGGACCACTATTATTCAACTTAGTTATTAATGATATAGAGGATGGGATTAATAGCACTATTTCTATTTTTGCAGATGACACCAAGCTATGTAATATAGTTCAGACTATGGAAGATGTTCGTGAATTGCAAGCGGATTTAAACAAACTGAGTGTTTGGGCGTCCACTTGGCAAATTAAGTTTAATGTAGATAAATCTGGGTACCAACAACCTGCATGCATTATATGTCCTAGGGGGAGCTACACTGGGGGAGTCACTTGTTGAGAAGGATCTGGGTGTACTTGTAAATCATAAATTAAATAATAGCATGCAATGTCAATCAGCTGCTTCAAAGGCCAGCTATTGTCATGTATTAAAAGAGGCATGGACTCGCGGGACAGGAATGTAATATTACCACTTTACAAAGCATTAGTGAGGCCTCATCTACAATATGCAGTCCAGTTCTGAGCTCCAGTTGTAAAGGATTTGCCAGACACAGCTTCTGTGTCGACGCCCGTGGGCAATCAGTCTGCACCTGCTCCTATGTCTGTGAGACTGACTCCATCTTCCACCACTCAGGATGGCAGGCTTAGGAGTGGGAGAGCCTATCACAGCCTGGCCAGACGGAGCTAGCTCCCGCCCACTGTCTATTTATACCTGCCTTTCCTGTTCCTCCTTTGCCTGTGATTCTTCTATGCTTGTTTCCTGGCTTGCTGCTGCTGCTTGTACTACTCATCATCTGCTTGTTATTGACCTTGGCTTTCTGACCACTCTCCTGCTCAGCGTTTTTGTACCTCGTTCTCTCCTGGTTTGACTCGGCTCGTTCACTACTCTTGTTGATCACGGTGTCTCCGTGGGCAGCTCCCCTGTTTCCCTAGCTTCTGTGTAACCTTGTCTGTTTGTCTGTCTTGCACTTACTGAGCGTAGGGACCGTCGCCCAGTTGTACCCCGTCGCTTAGAACAGGTCGTTGCAAGTAGGCAGGGACTGAGTGTCGGGTAGATTAGGGCTCACCTGTCTGTCATTACACCAGTTCATAGAAAGGATGCCCTGGAGTTGGAAAAAATTCAAAGAAGAGCGACGAAGCTAATAAGGGGCATGGAGAATCTAAGTTATGAGGAAAGATTAAAAGAACTAAACCTATTTAGCCTTGAAAAAAGATGACTAATGGGGGACATGATTAACTTATATAAATATATGAATGGCACATACAAAAAATATGGTGAAATCCTGTTCCATGTAAAACCCCCTCATAAAACAAGGGGGCACTCCCTCCGTCTGGAAAAAGAAAGGTTCAACCTGCAGAGGCGACAAGCCTTCTTTAATGTGAGAACGGTGAATTTATGGAATAGACTACAGCAGGAGCTGGTCACAGCAGGGACAGTAGATGGCTTTAAAAACGGCTTAGATAATTTCCTAGAAGAAAAAAATATTAGCTCCTATGTGTAGAAATTTTTTACTTCCCCTTTCCCATCCCTTGGTTGAACTTGATGGACATGTGTCTTTTTTCAACCGTACAAACTATGTAACTATGTAACATCGCCTCAGTAGAAAACTGTCCCTGGATATTACTTTATACTGTAATGAAAATCAGTTCTGTGGGGCATGTAACTTGTATCCACAGAAGATTTGCCCCCAAATAATTTGCCCTGGTATAAAACTAATCTATGTATAATAGTATACCTAAAAATAATAGTCATGCAGTTACCATGTAATACCACTATAGAAGAAACTAATCATACGTAAATCAGTACAGTTAAAGGGAACCTGTCACATTGTAAATGAAGTTTATTCTGTGGGACGCATGTTATAGAGCAGGAGTAGCTGAGTGGATTGATATATAGTTTTATGGAAACAGATTCTGTATCACTTGAAATTTATTAATTTAAACCTTTGCTCATTCTGGGCTTAGGAGTCCAGTGGGCAGTCCTAATCAGTGATTGACACCCTTCCCCATATGAATGTGAATAAAGCAAAAGCTCAGTGAGTAGGACCGCATACTGTACTCCTAAGCCCAGACTTATACATCCTTGCTACTAAGGGCTTTAACTCAAGCTGTGCTGTGAAACCGGTGAGGTTAGAGCAGATTGAAGTGGAAGCTGTGTGGGGGAGAGGGTGCAGAGGGCAATGGGGGAAATGCTGGCAGCATGAAGGTAGAGGAGGAGAAACTGTGATCCTCCCCCTCTCCCTGTTTGGCTGTATATGACCCCAGGGGGAGCGGTAACATTAATTTTTCCAGTTTCCACTCCCCCTTATCAATCAGAGAGCATACTTGCATGAGAAAAACCCTATTGTAACTATGGGTCAAAACATTGCTTTTTTGCTATGTTTGACCAATAAAAGCCTTTTAGACTTACTTGGAGATGTGTACTGTCGTCTACAAGTTTGCAAGGATTACATTGATTGAAAGAGGTTTATACGATTTTTTGCTTTTTGTCGCCATTCAAGGAAACTGAGATTTGTGCTGCTCTATTACTTTTTATTTATCTCTCTGATTGTCACACATGGGGAGTCTTCTTTTTTTTCAGCAAAGGAGTGAGAAGATGTGCAGTTGCTTGTCTAATCACCCCTCTGCATCTAAATAGACCGTATATTGACTCCACATCCCGGAGGCTTACCAGCGTCCGGTTCGCAGCGTCAATGAGCTGCACCAAGCACTTGAACCACACAGAAACATCAATAACGTTTCTCCATTTTTTGCAGTGCCTATTCTGTTTGTACCTGATCTTTAGCGTAAAATCCACTGATCTTCTTTAGCGAAACCCATTACACACTACAGACATAGCAATAACGATTAACATTAGATTTCCGTCAGTCAGAAAAGACATTTTCATCTAATTACAATCACCATAATGATAAATATGACATTTAAAAGCCCAGACCTCAATCCAATTGAGAATATGTGGCATGTTTTAAGGACTGCTATACACCAATGCAACCCAAGTAACTTCAAAGCGTTGGAGCAATATTGCCTGGTAGAATGGGCAAATATACCAGTGACTAGATGTGTTAAGCTAATAGAGACATACCCCAAGAGACATACATCTGTAATTGCAGCGAAAGGTGCCTCCACAAAGAATTAACTTTCAGGGAGTGAATACTTGCACATTAAAGGCCCGTTTTGTAAATCAAATGGTGCAAAGCCCCGAAAATCCATTTTAATTCAATGTGGTAATACAAACAAACCAGGGGGACTGTATATCCTCCTCATTCTTCTCCCGCTTTCTTAAACTTAACATGGAGAAGACTGAATTCATCCTTTTGTTACTCCTAGACACTATTCACAATAATAGCACATACAGTTGACTATGTGTAGCAGATCAGAAATTTCACAAACTGACTTATAAAGGTGGCATTCTATGAGAGTGCCACATTTAATGTCACTGGGTAAGAACAATACAATGTTTACAATAGCGATTCCTCTAGTATGCAGTTCACTGAGGTGCACACGAATATCAAAATTTCCTGCGATTCCTAAATGCGAGCCACAGATCTTTCACAAAAAAGCAACAAGTAAGCTGCTAAAAGCTGGTGAGCAAGGCCAGAAGCCTATAAGCCAGTCATGGCTGTAGGGCCCAAGGGATAACTTCTCACAGTCTTGTCCTCTGTGCTCCTCAGAGCACTTATCATCTTCTTAGCCCATCCTAAGCTGAACTCAGTGGCGGATAATCATTAGGGTGGTTCGGGCGGCCGCCCAAACCGCACATGACCACACGGGCCCCCTCATGCCTGGTGGCGTTGCTAGCACCAGAGGGTGCACCGGTGCTAGCGGCAGCCACATTCATTTGTATCTGAGTCCTCAGGACTCAGATACAAATTAATACTATAGGCTGCAGGTCACGTTAGGCCTGCAGCCTATAAGGCGCTGGGAAGCCTCCCTGCTCAGGCCGGCATGATGAGGTACTGCATCACGCCGGTCTGCGCATGCGTCTAGTCCGGAGGATTCACACGCGTTCAGATGCAGCAGCCCCCATGGGGTAAGGTAAGTAAACTGTATTTTTTTAGGTGGGGACTATCGCTGTGTATATATTCAAGGAGGGTGGGATTGCTCCGTTACACTATATACAAGGGGGAGTGCTGGGTGGTCCTATATACAAAGGGGGACCGCTGTTTGCACTATATACAAAGGAGGAGCGCTGTGTGCACTATATACAAGGGGGAGTGCAATGTTGCCCTTTATACAAGGGGGAAACGCTGTGTAGCCCTATATACAAGGGGGGGAAGTGCTGTGTCACCCTATATACAAGGGGGGAGGGGAGCGCTGTATGGCACTATATACAAACGAGGAGCGCTGTGTGCACCATATACAAGGGGAGGAGCGCTGTGTGCACCATATACAAGGGGGAGCGCTAAGTGGCCCTATATGCAAGGGGTGGATCGCTGTGTGACACTATATACAAGGGGGGAGCGCTGTGTGACACTATGTACAAAGGGGGAGGGATGTGTAGCACTATATACAATGGGGGGGGGGCTGTGTGGCGCTGTCCACAGTGGTATGTGTGTGGCGCTCTTTACAGGGGGGCTCTGTGGCGATATTTACAAGGGGGGGAGGCGCTACCTATAGGGGGCTGTGTGTAACGCTCTCTACGGGGGGAATGTGTGTGTGTGGTGCTAGCTATAGGGGGATGTGTGATATATACAGGGCGCTGTGTGTGGCACTATGTACAGGGAGCTGTGTGTATGTGGTGTTTTACAGTGTATGGTATTATTATATTCAGGCGCGCAGTGTTTGGTGCTATTATATTTAGGGGCACAGTATGTGGCACCATGATAATTTTATTTTCGTTTATAGGTGTGGAAATGTTGGAAAAGTGAGGAGCCGAAGACATCTGAGTGGCAGATTCTGCAGAAATGGGTCATGGCTGGGAGAAGTCGTCATGAGCCCTGGACCGGATGGAGAAGAAAAGAGGAAAAAACTACTAGAATCTGAGAATTCGTCACCTGTGAGTCACTAAATTTATAGAAAATCTGTCACCTCCCTCTCCTGTCATGTTTATTATAAGAAATCCTTGTATTTCACAAAAAGTCCTTCTGCAGTCCAGGACTGATAGACAATTCCCCTTGTCAGGAGGATGTGTCCCAGCACAGTGTGATTATGTAGGGACACAGCCCTATGACAAGGGGAATCATAACATCCATTTGTTAATGCTTGCCCAAAAAGGTAGTGTTAAAAATAGTTACGGTGCGGCAGGGCGGCGGTGCGGAAGGGGGGCCCAAGTTTGAGTAACAGCCCCGGGCCTATGGTCTACTTAATCCGCCACTGGCTGAACTGCACTTATACTGGACAGGGATGGGGCAAGCCCATGCTGATTTAGCTCGGTCCTAACCTAACCTACCCTCCACTACTGTCTCCTTTCCCTTTCCTTGTAGATTGCAAGCCCTTGCGGACAAGATCCTCTTCCCTTCCGTACCAGTATGTCATACATGTTTCATGTTTTTTTAACTTGTTTTTAATGTATTATGTTATGTACTTAAGCCCTTTTTATCATATGTACAGCCGCCTAGAATTAATAGCACTTTAAAATAAATAATATTCATATTTAAAATTACGTCTGAAATAACCATACCTCTTATGATTCTACTGAACCGGACTAAGGATATCACATGTTCGTATGATGTACTAAGTACTGTTAAGTAGAACAGCGGGTGTCAGAAAAGAACATCCAGCGTTCAGCCGCTTTACATGGCCAAGCGCTCACCCGGTCAGAACAGGGAGCAGATGAGGCGACGGGGAGCAGCTTCTCAGACGGGGTGGACCAGGCAGGTGGAGCTTCCTCCTGCAGGACGGAGCAATGGCGCCACTATGGAATCGATTCAACAATTCTGTTAAAAAACAGAATCGTCAGAGGCCTTGAGGGAGAATTAATCTAATTAATTAGATTAATCGCCCAGCCCTACCTAAAGGTGTCCAAAACCTTTAAGCACAGAACCGCAATATATCCACTTCAGTGGTGAAGAAGGAGCCAAGATGATGGACAGTCAATAAATGGAACATAAACTGAAACAAGTATACACAAGAGCATCTACATTACTCTTGAATAATAGCCTATGATGCACTATAGAGGCAAAAAAAATATGCAGATGTTTCAGCCACATCCATTGCAAACAGGTGCATAAAACCTAGCACACAGCCATGCAATCTCCATAGACAAACATTGTATTGTTCTTACCCAGTGACATTAAATGTGGCACTGTCATAGAATGCCACCTTTATAAGTCAGTTTGTGAAATTTCTGATCTGCTACACATAGTCAACTGTATGTGCTATTATTGTGAATTGGAAGTGTCTAGGAGTAACAAAAGTTAAGCCACAAAGCGGTAGACTATGCAAACTCACAGAGCGTGGTTGCCGAGTGCTGAAGCACATAAATATCGCGTATCCTCTGTTGCAGCACTCATTACAGAGTTCTATTCTGCCTCTGGAAGTGACATCAGCACAAGAACTGTGCGTCGGGAGCTTCATGAAATGGTTTTCCATGGTCAAGCAGCTGCACACAAGCCTAAGATCACCATGTGCAATGCCAAGCTTTGGCTGGAGTGGTGTAGTGTAAAGCACACCGCCAATGGACTCTGGAGCAGTGGAAATTATTATCTGGAGTGATGAATCAAGTTTCACTATCTGAGAGTCTGATTGAGGAATCCGGGTTTGGTGGATGGCAGGAAAATGCTACCTACTGAAATGCATAGTGCCTATTGTTAAATTTGGTGCAGTAGGGATAATGGTCTGGGGCTATTTTTCAGGGTTTGGGCTAGGTCCCTTATTTCAAGTGAAGGGTAATGTTAAAAGGGTTTTCCGAGGAAAAACTTTTAGCTCTGGTCTATATCTAGCACCCCCTTCCACAATTACTTAGTAATGTGCTTAAATTTTCCAAAGTGCCCCTTTTCTTTGCTCTCACTGCGCATCACGTGACTTCTGATGTCACGTCTCCTGTTTCCTCTAGTGACGTATACTGATTATATAGGCCAGGAGATGTTAGTCCTAGCCCAGTATACTCATATCACTAGAGACGTTTCGTTTCTAGGGCATGTTTTTTCACACGATTGTAATAACAGTTTGGGCGAGGTCCTTTCCTGTTCCAGCATGACTGTGCCCCTGGCAAAAGGCGAGGTCGATAAATACATGGTTTGATAAGTTTGATGTGGAGGAACTCAAGTGGCTTGCATAGAACCTTGACCTTACACCCATCAAACACCTTTGGGATGAACTAAAATGCTGATTGGGAGCCAGACGTGTTCGTCCAACAGTGCCTGATGTCATAAATGCTCTTTTGGCTGCATAGGCACAAATTCCCACGGACCAACACCAGAATCTTGTGTAGAGACTTTCCAGAATGGAGTGGAGGCTGTTGTAGTGGGAAAAGGGGGCCCAACCCCATATTAACAGCCATGGTTTTGGAATGGGATGTCCAAAAAGCTCCATAGGTGTGATGGTCAGGTGACCACATCCTTTTGGCCAGATTGTGTGTGTGTCAGAGGCAGATTAAGTAGACCATAGGCCCTTGGCTGTTACCCAAACTTGGGCCCCCCTTCTTCACCGCCACTCTGCCGTGCCGTAACTATTGCTAACACTACCTTTTTGCGCAAGCATTAACAAATGGGTGTTACGATTCCCCTTTCAAAGGGCTGTGTCCTTACATACTGACAGTATCACACTGTGTAGGGACACATCATCCTGACAAGGGGATTGGTAACACCAATTTTTCTATCAGTCCTGGACTTCACAGAGACTTCATGTGGAATACAAGGATTTCCTGTAATAAACATGTCAGGAGAGGTGACAGATTCTCTACAAATCCAGT
>NC_134688.1:254283154-254365654 GCF_050947455.1 Rhinoderma darwinii | reverse complement strand
TTCCCATATTGCTTGAAACCTGTGGCCTGCTTAATAATGTGGAACGTTCTTCTTAAGTAGTTTTCCTTTGATTGGGCACACCTGGCAAACTAATTATCACAGGTGTCTGAGATTGATTACAATGATCCAAAGAGCCCTAAGACACAATACCGTCCATGAGTTTAATTGAAAAACTAATAATTAAATGTTTATGACTTAAATCCAATGTGCATAATAATTTGGAACACGGTGTATTTGTGGTTAATGTTTAATTTGTGGAGGGCAGCAATAAAGAGTCCTGGACATGGCACCATCCAACCTAAGGACTTATGGACAGTTGACTTCAGGATTTTTCCCAGAGCCATTCCCCAGGTGACATATCCCACTTTATGCCATACAGTGGGATATGTCTTGGCTAAATAGAACAAAATGCAGGGCATTACCCGGTCATTGCCTGCTCCATGGTTTCAGTCACACTAATTGACATCAGCACCAAAATCAGTTAATGCGTATAACGTAGAAATGTGAGCGCCACACTTTCTGTTGCCCAAACCCGGTAATGGAGGGGGGCCCAGGCAACTTGGCTGTATGGGGCCCAGAAATTTCTCATGTTTTTTTCAACAAAAAAATAAAATAAAAAATTGGTTAAATAAATTAATTAATTAATTAAAATTGTAAATTAAACTATATACAGTAGCATTTTTCAGAGTAAGGTAATTCAAGTATACACACACTAGGGGAAGATTTACTACTGTGTCTGGGTTTTCGAAAGTGTAGAAAAATATGCTATTTGTAACAAATTGGCACAGTTTGGCACAATTTTGATGTGTGCACCTAACTAGACACTACTCACTCTCTAGTGTTCAGAAAATGTGGTGTGGTTTGGCAGGAAAGGGTGTAGCCTGTCGGAAAAGGGGTGTAGCATAAAGTGCATCAATGTGCGCCACAAAATTCTGAATAAGCCAAATCAAAAGTGGTATAAAGAAGAGAAAAGTGTCTAACAGGTCATGCAAGAGGTGCCAAATTTATCATGCAGCATGTTCCACTGTGATAAATTTTACACTACCTAACCATAAGACGTTAGTTAATGTGGACCACTGTTTGCATTTTATTTCATTCAAACAGTTGATCGGCTGTTGTATTGCAAGAAATACACAGAAACGGTTGCTATACAGTAAGAAACAAAACAATAGATTAAAATAATGAATTTTAATAGCTTCATTAAAAACAATGCTCAATTTTAATTTTGCTGATTAATGACATCAGTTTATGTAACTGCATTGATCATAGCTTAGTGTCAGCCATCATTTTTATCTATATTATACACCTTAGGTCAAAGTGATTTATACTATTGAAATACAAATGATCTGGATTCATAGTAATATTAACCTCTTCCCCCTGCTTGCATTCTGGGCCCTAATGACCAAGCCATTTTTTAAGTTTTTCCATCGTCACACTCGAAGAGCTATAACTATTTTATTGTTCCGCCGATGCAGTTGTATGAGGGCTTGTTTTTTGCGGGACGACTTGTAGTTTTTATTTTGATCACTTTTTATCACATTTTTTTAAAGTCAGGATTAACAGAAAACAGCAATTTTTCCACAGTTTTTTTATTTTATTTTATACAATGTTCACCGTGCGGGTTAAATAATGTAACAGCTTTATAGTCGGGATCGTTACGGACGCGGCGATACCAAATATGCGTAACCTTTTTGCTTTATTGTGTTTTTTTAATAATAAAGCAGTTTGTAAGGGGAAAAAGTGGGTTTTTCATGTTTTTTTTTCAAATTTTTTTTATTAACTTTATTCAACTTTTTTTTTTTACTTATCCTACTAGGGGACTTTCATATGCGATCACCCGATCACATTTATAATACACTGCAATACTTTTGTATTGCAGTGTATTACTGCCTGTCCGTTTAAAACGGACAGGCATCTGCTAGGTCATGCCTCCGGCATGACCTAGCAGGCATTCATAACAGGCAGACCTGGGGGCCTTTATTAGGCCCCCGGCTGCCATCGCAGACACAGACACTCGGCGATCTTATCGCCGGGTGTCAGTGGGATGAGAGGGAGCTCCCTCCCTCTCTCCAAAACCACTCAGATGGGGTGCACGCTATTGTGCACCGCATCTGAGGAGTTAAACGGGTGAGATCGATACGAATATCGATCTCACCAGCCGAGAGCAGGGAGATTTCACGGCTCCCTGCTCTGTTTACTTTATTCTAATGCAGCGCCGTGGAATAGCGGCGCTGTAGAATAAAGCCCTTTAATGACCGCCGTGAAAAGGCTAATCGGCGGTCATTAAGGGGTTAATGGAAAGTGTGTACGTTTTGGACCGCTAGATAGAAGAAGCAGTACTGTAAATATTTACTACAAATTTGAGACTAAAAGTACATTTATTGTAATATGTTATATTCAAGCCAGCAGGTCCACATCTATTATATATTTTGGAAAGTTTGTTTGAAGCACGATTTTTCATTGGTTTAAAAGCAGTCCATGTGACTGCTGCAGCCTGTGATTGGCCTGTGATTCGCTGCAGCGGTCACATGGGATGAAACGTCATCCCGGGAGGCCGGACTGGAGGAAGAAGCAGGAGTTCTAGGTAAGTTAACTTTTAATACTTTTAACTCCAGCGGTAGTCACTGTCCCGGGTGCTGAAAGAGTTACTGCCGATCAGTTAACTCTTTCAGCACCCTGGACAGTGACTATCGTCTGACGTCGCCTAGCAACGCTCCCCTAATTACGGGTGCACACACGTAGCCACCCGTAATTACAGGAGCCCCATAGACCACTTCCATCACCGTTTTCCCATCCGTTTTTCACGGATCCGTGTGTCTGTGATTGGAACCGTATGCTTCCCATGTGTACTCCGTGTACACTTCCGTGTTTCAGTTTCCGAGAGGAAACTGAAACCCGTTCACACTATGTGCACGATATTGTGAGTGCCACACATGCTATTCCCTGTCCAGCGGTACTCACTGTCCAGGGTGCTGAAAGAGTTACTGCCGATCAGTGCAGCCCCTTAACTCTTTCAGCACCCTGGACAGAGACTACCGCTGGACAGGGAATACCATGTGCGGCGCTCACAATATAGATTAATGGTTCATTAAAAAAAAGCTGCAATAAAAAAAAAGTTACTACTTAGCCTGAACTCCCTGCTTGCGTGCTTCTTCCTCAAGTCTGGCCTCCTGAGATGACGTTTCAGACCATGTGACCGCTACAGCCAATCACAGGCTGCCGCGGTCAAATGGACTGCCGCGTCATCCAGGGAGGTCAGACTGGATGTCAGAAGAGTGACGCGTCACCAAGACAACGTCCGGGGTACGTATGAATTTATTTCTCTTAATATCGCTGCGTTCCAGCACTGATCAGCAGCCTCTTCTCTCTATCAGTGCTGACAGAGAGAAGGGGCTGCCGATTAGTACAGTGCAGTATCTGTCTGTATGTGTACCTCTGCCCGCCCGGCCATTGCTAGGAAACGGCTCCGTCACACATGAATGACACACGGATGCCTTCCGTGTGGCTTCAGTTTTTTTGACGGCCCCATTGACTTGCATGGGCCTCACGGTCACGGAATCTCGGACCAAAGTAGGACACGCTCTACTTTTGTCGGAACGGAGCAACTGGACCGTCAAAAAAACTGAAGTGTGCATGGCCCCATTGAAATGAATGGGTCAGGGTGCGAGCCGTCTGAAAAATGGCTAGAACCCTGAAGAAAAAAGACTGAAGTGGACATGAAGCGTTATATGGGCCTGCCCGTACCGTAATTACGGCCTGAAATAGGACATGTTCTATATTTTTCAATGGCCCGGGCACCTTCCTGTAAGCAAACGGGAAGGTACCCGTGGCCAATTGAAGACTATGGGCTCGTAATTACGGGCCGTGATTACGGGCGTTTTTACGTTCGTGTGCATGAGGCCTAAATCTGTAATGAATATATTGCTTCATTTCATTTCTTTTATGCTTCTAATAATATTATTTACACTCCCTAGGAATTAAATTCATATCGAGAGGTAGCAATTAAATTCATACTGAGGTATTTAAATAGTGAGCTTTTACTCAATCCATACCGTAAGTGAACCTCCCGAGCAACGCCGGGTATAAAAGATAGTTTTTTTTATATAACTGCAGTATTTTATGCCAACATCATCTGCTGCTGAAGACTTCAATTAGTATAGTGAGGGTGGTCCAGCTGGCGAAAGTGGTTTTGGTTGTCGTATGCATGCCTCTGCATTTTGGACCACTTATTCTATGATAAGTAAAAACATAAATCAAGAGAGAGGTATCTGGAACATTTCTGGAACTTCCATTCATTTTACTGAAGCATGGACGGAACTAGCATTATAATATGTTCTTTTGAGGAAACAGTTTCAATCTGATACCGCTTGCATTGTGTGGTTAGTGTTTTATTAGGCCACATGGATCTCATAATGATGAGTCTTTTGCTCTTGTCCATCTGTATATTAGCCAGAATGGAGAGATACTGTAAATAAACGGGCCGCTCAAATGTTAAGTAGACGGCCATTCATTTGAATGGCTGCCATGCAATGCTCCATTTTTACTTCAATTCCGGATGAAGTGAAATATCTGGCCAGATGTGACATCCCCCGGCGATTACCGGTGATCACCGTGGGATAGAGAAGCCATACCAGATTTTTTTAGGAGATAAACCATTGACAAACCCTCCCTGAGTCTTTATGAGTCAATTCCATTAAAAATTTTCTTGTTAACACCAGTATACGGTTATGGTAAAGATATAATGAAATGGAATACCTTATTTTAGACATTAGTGGGATACTTGTGAGAATCTAGATAATAAAATACATTGAAGTTTCGTACTACAAAGATTATGATAGCAGTAACTTTGGTTTAATGTTGTGGGATAAATACATTATATGGACAAAACTATTGGGATACCTACACATTACACCTACAGACCTTGCTTTGTGCACTGCGGCACAGTCATGCTGGAACAGAAAAAGGCCTTCTTCAAACAGTTCCCACATAGCTGGAGCATGCAATTGTCCAAAATGTCTTGGTATGCAGAAGCATTAAAATTTTCCCTCACTGGTACTAAGGAGTCTAGGCAACCCCTGAAAAATAACCCCATTGCATTATCCCTCCTCCACCAAAGTTTACAGTTGGCACTAGTCAGGCAGGTGACATTCTCCTGGCATTCACCAAACCCAGGTTTGTCCATTACATGGGCGGATAGAGAAGCATGATTCATCACTCCGCAGAATCCACTGGTGGCATGCTTTACACCACTCTATCCAACGCCTGGCATTGTGCTTGGAGATGTAAGGCTTGCATGCAGTTGCTCAGCCATGGAAACCCATGCCATGAAGCTCCCGGTACACAGTTTTCGAGCTGATGTTAATGCTATGGGAGGTTTGGATCTCTGCAGTTATTTAGTCAGCAGAGCATTGGCGACTTTTTTTGCACTATGCACCTCAGCACTCGGCGACCCCGCACAGTAACTTTACGTGGTCTGTCACTTCGCGACTGTGCTGCTGTGGTTCCTAAATGCTTCCACTTACAATATAATGTGAAGTATTTAGGAGGTAAAAAATTTCACAAACTGAGTTGTTGCAACGACCCACAAATGTGAAAGGGTTCTCAGCTTTCAAGTTTTATTCAATGAAAATTATTTTCTAGGGTTTTCCGTCATTTCTCTGTTCAACTACAGTGGTGGTAGACAATGGTGTCTACAATCTGCCATTGTTCAGTAGAATGTGTCATATTTTCCAAAAACTGTGTGTTGTGTTAGGGGTATACGGCGCAAACTACACTTCCGTAATACCATTTATTGAAAGATAGTTATTGTCCTATATGTTTTTTAGAACGTGCAGTATGATCCTTAATTTGTAAGTGAGTGCTGAGTAATGCACTGTAGAAAATTATACATGATATTTCATTATCATTTCATTATAAATGTATTCATCTGAATAGCTTTTTTTCCCTCTGAAGCAATGTGCAAATTACCTCTGTGTGATCTATTAGAGCCAGCCCAATAACTTCAGTGAAAATTGTGTGCCTTTCATGCTAAATCTAGAAGATTCACACTATTAGATGTTCAAATTATCTGTATGACCTGTGCAATATAAGCCCAATTCACACTATTAAATGTGAAAGTCCCGACTCATTCCTTGCTGTTGATGTGTGACTGTACGTTCTGTCTATATTACAAGTGTATTTCAATATATACACCATTCAGCCATAAAATTAAAACCACTGACAGGTGAAGGGAATAACATTGATGATCTCGTTACAATTTCACTTCATTGCAAGTTAATGTGTTTCAAGCAGGAAAAATCGCAAGCATAAGGATCTGATTGACTTTAACATGGGCCAAAGTGTGATGCCTAGACGACTAGGCATCTCCAAAATGGCAGGTCTTGTGGACTGTCCCCAGTATGCAGTGTATAGTACCTGCAAAAGCTGGTTCCAGGAAGGCGAACTGGTGAACCAGTGACAGGTTCATGGGTGCCCAGGCTCATTGATGCGTGCAGGGAGAAAAGGCTAAACTGTCTGGTCTGATCCTACAGAATAGCTACTGTTTCACAAACTGATGGGAAAATTACTGTTGGCTATGATAGAAAGATGTCAGAACACACAGTGAATCACAGCTTACTGCATATGGGGCTACCACAGACTGGTCGGTGTGCCCATGTTGACCCCTGTCCAATGCCAAAAGTGCCTACAATGGGTATGTAAACAACAGAACTAGAAAATCAGCAATGGAAGAAGTTGGCCTGGTCTTTTTAATCACGTTTGCTTTTACATCATGTGGACGGCCAGATGTTCGAACAACCCTTAACGGGGGAAGTGATGGCATCAGTATGTCCTATGGGAAGTAGGCAAGCCGGTGAAGGCAGTGCCATGTTCTGGGAAATGTTCTGTTGGGAAACCTTGGGTACTTAAAATGTAGAAATCAGCAGCACATCACAAATATCATATGGGAGGTAATTCTTTAAACATATATAAACGGTGCATGCAGTGTCGAGGTCCAGCCTTTTCAAGCTCCACCATGACAGAAGAAATAGAAAAAAACGCAGCACTCATATCTAGTCCTGGAAAAGATGGATAGCTTCATTCACTAAAACATTTGTGAGGTCTTGACCCTAGTGTGGGTCTTTCTCGAACACCATCACAATAATCAAATATGCAAATTTCTACAAATATCAATTAGGCCAATACAATTGATCAGAATGTGCATAAAAACATCCAAACATCATAAAACTCATTTATATTTAACAAGGACAGAAGGGATGTCATGGTATCTAAAAGAATAGAAAATAGAAGTGGTTGATCAACTCGGCATCTCGCTCCCACTACTTTCCATGCGCCAATAGGTAAAGCACGTCATTATAGCTTACGTAGCCAACTCCAATATGTACTGGGTTATTTTAGTATATCTTCAGAAAGCATCCCTTCTAGACTGCAATAACACCTTTATGACCATTTTTCGATCTAAATATAGTCCAACCAGGGCATACCCATGTCGCAAGGTCATATTACTGTAGGGGACAAAGGCACACAACAACCTCTTATCTCCTACTGTTGAGATATTCTCAAACAGGCGACACATCACGGGAGGAAAGAGATAGATTGTGACCCATCTTGAAAATATCACCAGATAGGTGACATATCACAAAAGGAGACAATTCCCTTATGACATATCATACTATCGTGAAAAATTCAACCTCCAACCAACCTGGCCCATAAAGGCTGGGTTTCAAACTAAAGTTCTTAAGCATAGCTAAAGCTTCTGTTTGGGACTTCTAATTTTAAACACTTAGGAGGATGAGGGGAGGACAGAAGTAAAAGGGAACACATATGGGAGAAAAACCACATAAGTAACCCCTGTGTTACCTAAATCCCTATTATTTATAAGTAGTGCAAAATACTGAATTATATTCCCCATCCAACAAATATAACAGTTCATAACCTAAGGCTATGGACACATTTGAGGCCATTTTTTTTTAAATAAATAGATTAGTCAGTGTGTTTAGTGTAACTTTGTAATTAGTCTTTATAAAATAATCGTTTTACTTTTGGTGATAGAGCTGTTCTATATAGAGAATATAGAACAGCTGTGTCTCCAAAAGTAAAACTAATTTTTAAAAAAGAATAATTACAAAGTTACACTAAACACACTGAATAATCTATTTATTTTTTTTTCTACAAAAATGCCCTCAAAGGCATACATAGCCTTTAATAATTGACATGAGATCAGATTTTAAGTTTAGACCTTTTGGGAATTTGGTATCCATAGCGCCTTTCTGTTTAATATTATTCAACAGTCGCCTCCTCTCTTTTTGACTGGGGTTTTCCATTAGGCTGGCTGCAGCAAACTCAAGGATCTAAGGGCCTGTTCACATCAGCATCACCCTTCCGTTCATGGGTTCTGTTAGACCTTTCTGTTGGAGGAACCCATGAACGGAAAGCCAAACAGAAACCTAAGCTTCCGTTTGCATTGCAACAATGGTAATGGTAATGCTTTTAGCAGCATGCTCTTTCTTGCCGCGGTTCCATCTCTGACCTCCCATTGAAATCAATGAGAGGCAGAGAAAGAGTTTTTCGCAGCGTTATTTGTCCGGGGCATTTAATGGCCATGGCCGAAATACGTAGTGAAAAACGTTGCAAAAACCGCAGCAAGGAAATGCAGGCAGGTCAAAATGGCAGATTTTTCTGCCTGCAAAAATAGTCTGTGTGAACAGGGCCTAACAATTACAATTTATTCCTTTGTTTTTATCTCTGATTCTTTCATCAAATAGTAAACATCTTCACACTAAACCAGTTTAGCAAAGATATAAAATCCAGCAATGTATTTCACTTCCTTTCACTTTGTAGGTATGTATTGCTTTTAGTTTGTTCTTGCCTGTGAGTCTATTACTAATCTGCCAGAAACTACAGATATTAAATGCATCTTTTAGAGAATAAGTGATAGATTTATGGAGCAGATTCCTAGCAGAGGCGGTAAACATTTATATACAATAAAATAACTTGAATTAGAGATGGTAATACAAATAAAAGAAGTTACAATGTTGAATTGTGGACTGTTTAGTCATATTTAATGAGACAGGAAATTTATTAGATATGATGTTTCATATGCAAGTCTTAACGAACAATGAACAATGTTTATACGACAGTTTCCTTGTGTTAAAATGTTACAAATGCGCCAAAAGTCGCAACATTTTCAACTTTTAGGCCGTATCCCGTTTAAACTCATTTACCTTAACTTATGCCTGAAAGTAGCGTAAATTATAGCAGAAATCTATGCCTGCTCCTGGCTAGCGTAGCTCTCATTCAGTGGTGAATAAGGAGCAAGGATGCAACAAGTTTATTAAGGATGCGTTACATCTTACTCCAGCTTAATTTTTATTAAGACTGGCGCAGTCTTAATACATCTCCCTCTTAAACTGAATTGTGCTAAGGTAAAATGTTGCCTGATTTATTAAGAGGCACACACCTCTAAATAAACTTGGTGCCCGTGTGTGCACCAGAAAATTAAATCTATCTATTAGAGCTATGAGCAGGTGCATTTGCGCTGTAATATACGCAAATTTCTGTCATAAATTATAGCAAATCTGTTGGTTGGCAAAGGCCATGCCCCTTCCACCAAATTTTCTCACTACTTTTGAAAAATGGCCAGAGAAGCGTAAAACAGCAAAAAGTCCTAAATTGATGCGTAGATATGTTACACGCCATAATTTATGACTTTTTGACACCGCAAAAGTTCTAAAGCCATTAATAAAGGTTGCATTGATTCAGCAAATGTCAAGGATGTACAACTGCATCCTTATATATCAGATTGTGTCTCCGCTGCATGTGTTGGGCAGCTGGGAGCAGCTCAATATTCCACATTACTAGATATCATTCTAAGATATCTTATTGTACGCAACAGCAATGATAAAGAAATATTGCAACTCAATACTGGGTCAAAGAAAAACACTATCTTAGATCACAGCCTTGGGCAGTGAAAGCTTTTCAGATATTGTGCTTACAAAATGCATGGGACCCATATTTGTGTCGCAGAACTATGAGAACAAACAGGATAGGATGGTCTTTGTAGTCTTCAGCTTGAAATGAAAAGCTGTCATGCGGGGGTCTCTCTCCCTGCCGCCTCATCTTATGCCTAAGGATCTATCACACACGAGAGGACTAAACAAATTGTCCTTGTGTCTCCAGGGAAAAACTAGCCGTGTGATCTACAGTAAATCCCTCTCTCTCTTTGTGCACTGGTATAACCGGCTGTAATAGGTTGATGATAGTAATGTTACTTAAATCTTACATTCCTCTGGAGGCTGTGCGTGAAGCTTAACATGAAAAATACACTGCAATGATTCCCACCTACTTATAAGCTTACCATCAAACCAAGTTAATAAACCATAGAAACATTCCTTGGAACACCCATTTCTTATAACCTACTGACACACCACGTAGCACCTTACAGGCTCCTTGTTTCCATACACAATGGGATTACTTCAAGAAACATGAAATAGATTTAATAATCAGCCATCTTATAATGGAGTCAAGTCATGGTGTCCTTCACCATGCTTGAAAAATGCTAATTCTTCACTTCCAGATACAGAAATAAAGTACAGCCGTTCCAGTATTGGAGCACTGAAGGCAATGTATACTGGTTGACGGAAACCTTCCAGACTAAAGCCTATAGAGAGTTTGATTACACAGATAATATATCCATGCATATAAAATTGTGGTGGGCGGTATAATTCTCTGATCCTATCTGTAACCTTCGGCACTGCCACCAACAATTTAGGTTTGCTTTAAATGTCACTAGAAAAGGTTAGATGTAATATAAAGTATAGTATGGAAGCAGTGATGAATCAAGAGAGAAGCGCATACGTAGTAATATAAATAAGAAATTTACAATGTGAATGAGATTTTGTCAATGTCACATTTATCTTTCAAGCTCTAAGCTCATGTCCTCTGAGATGTTTGTTTTATCTGTTATGTTCGCGCATTTAAATAAATTAACATGTTTTGATTCAAACTAAATACAGCGTAATAATAGTAGTTGCTATGATTATGGCATTACTGAAAAGCGGCTGATGTCATGGCTGATGTTTTGGCATTTTTGTTTTTGGTTCTTCACTGCTAGTAAATTACAGCTGCTGCTTGAAGCCGCATCTTGATGCTCTTCAGCTATCCTCTTAATTTGTATCCATTGCCTTGCCGAAATTTCGCCCTGATTATTTTGTTTCTCAGTGGTGTAAGTAGTATTGAATATTGAATTTTAGCTAAAAAAAGCCAATTTGTCCATGGCACTTTTCTGGCAGTAACAAATTTATTTTTTATTTTTTTAACCGTGTGCACGGTGGCTGTACACTAAGTCCATGTGGCTGATAACTAGGGACTTATAGACACTATCTACGGGGCGGCATCTAAGCAAGAATACTGGACCTACATAATACGGCATCCAATTTTGGAATAGCAATTTGCATATATCCATCTAATAAGCATAATGCTGGTGGACAGGCATGGCTCAGTCACTCTCCCCACAGCCAGTTCACTGGATAGGGATTCCCTGTTCATTGCAGAACAGCCAATAGAAATAGTTTTCTGCCCTGCTTGTCAGGGAAGGAGCAGAGCCTCTTCAGTAGCATGGCAGTATAGCTAAGAAGATTCTTTCTTCTCAGTTTTTTAGAATTGTAAAGCTCTGCATCCTGACAGCAGATATTAATCCTGCACCCGACTCAGTTTTTATTGTTTTATTTTATTATATTTTTATTGGTTTCTATGGGAGTGCATACTGTGGATGTCACACAGTATATACCTTTACTACTCTGGATCTTAACTATCAGCTGTCAGGAGACTGATTATGCTCAGAGCCCACTCCCTGTAGCACAAATTAGCAGCTGTACCAAGGGGGACATAGACAGGGAAGAAAAAAAACCATGAGAAAGGTATTTTTATGTGCTAGAAACATTGCAGATTACTTTAACAGCATTTTCGATCTTCCCATATGAAAATGATGTGCTAGAAACATTGCAGATTACTTTAACAGCATTTTTGATCTTCCCATATGAAAATGATTCATGGGAAATCCCCTCAGGGTCCTGTAAGTTGCAAGGTTAGGCCTCCATGGATCGGTCTTGTTTTTCCAATACATACCACAGATGCTCGATCAGATTGAGATCCGTGGAATTTGGAGGCTATGTTCCTCAAACCATTTCTGAACAATTGTTGAACTGTTTCCACAATAAATGGAGCATCAGGTGCTTGCTCAACTGCCGGGGCAGTGCAGTGAGTAGGAAAAGGGGGTTCTGGACCCCCGTTCTCACAATCGATGGGGGTCCCAGCGTGGTGGCTCCTCCAGCAATCAGACAATAATCACCTATCCTGTAGATAGGTGATAAGTTTGGATTCTGGTCCAACCAGGGCCGCACCTACCATGAGGCGACTTGAGCCTCTGGCTTCAGGCGGCACACTGCAGAGTCTCAGAGGGGGTGGCATTAAGAGCTGCTGGCTGACGTTTCCACCACTTTTCAGCAGCTGCAAGATGTGCTGCATTTCTCCTGTGCCACCTTAATGCCCCCCTCCTGACCTCCACTCTTCTGTCCCTATTATAACATGATCCTGCTCAGTGTCGGGACAGAAGGTGGCGCGCAGCGTGTCTGCACTGCACTGCTGCCGGCATGTAGAGGCTGAGGGGAAATCCTGCCATGGAATCACCGATCCATATAGGCAGCAGCCTGCACGAAAGGTAAATGTAATATGTATGTGTAGTGTGTATATATATATATATATATATATACATACATATATACATATATATACATATATATATATATATATATATATATATATATATATACATATATATGTGAGGATGTAATGTATGTACTGTATGTTTACAGTATATTTGTGTGTATGTATGTACAGTATGGCCTCACGCACACAACCGTTTTTTCGCGGCCGTAATTTATCCGTGTGTTCAAGGGGGAAGACGGGCGCCATTTTATCTAAGAGCGACAGCCACTGCAGTCATCGCAGGAGTTGTCTGTCAATTTAAATGAATTGCCAGGCCCTGCCTGCTGTGAATGCAGGACCACCCGTCAATTCATTTGAATTGCCACCTCCTCCTGTCCCACACCCTTAAGGCCTTAATCACACGACAGTGAAAAATGGCCGTTTGACGGCCGTTCTTTTAACGGCTGTCACAAGGCCATTTTTAGAACAATGATGTTTTATGGGTGTATTCACACGGCCGTTTTTTAACAGCCCATGAATAACTGCCGTCAAAAAATAGGACATGTCCTATTTTTGGCCGTTTTAACAGGCTGACAGCCCCCATAGAAGTCAATGGATCAGTTTTTAACAGCTGTCAATACATGTAACAACCGTTAAAAACTGATCTGTGTCATGGGGATTTGCAAGGAAACTATTAATTCCCTTGCTGGCTATCGGCGGCGAGATGACATACTCACCGATGCAGACACTCACCGATTCAGCGCTGTCTTCTTCTGGTGTGGTCGCTAGTCTCACGGGTTCTGCGAAGGCGACGCGATAACGTTATCACGCCGCCTTCGCTGATCCCGTGAGACTAGCGACCACACCAGAAGAAGACAGCGCTGCATCGATGAGTGTCATTGTGTTGCCTTCACAGATCCCGTGAAGATGAGAGACCTTACCTGAAGAGGACAGCGCAGTATCGGTGAGCTTGTACGGCATTCATGTCAGGCTGTGTGGCATCATATACAGGAGGGCTGTGTGGCATATACAGGCGGGCTGTGTGGCATCATATACAGGGGGTCTGTGTGGTATCATATACAGGGAGGTGTGTGGCATCATATACAGGGAGTCTGTGTGGCATCATATACATGGAGGTGTATGGCATCATATACAGGGAGGTGTGTGGCATCATATACAGGGAGGTGCGTGGCATCATCTACAGGGAGGTGTGTGGCATCATATACAGGGAGGTGTGTGGCATCATATACAGGGAGGTGCGTGGCATCATATAAAGGGAGGCTGTGTGCCATATACAGGGAGGTGTGTGGCATCATATAGAGGGGGGCTGTGTGGCATCATATACAGGGAGGCTGTGTGGCATCATATACAGGGAGGTGCGTGGCATCATATACAGGGAGGTGTGTGGCATCATATACAGGGAGGCTGTAAATAGTGTCTAGGTGAACATATGACCTTCTTTTGGTTGTTTTCAGGGGGTTTGGGACAAAAAAAGCCTGACCAATGAATTTCATTAGTTTTTTTAACGACCATGAAAAACTGATGCAAAACGGCCATTAAAAACGGACAGACAGACTAGAAATGGATGAAAATTTGGAGACACTGATGCAAAACAGCCATGAAAAACTGACAGTTGACCAGTTTTTAATGGACATTTTTTTTCACTGTCGTGAATATCGCCTTACCTAACACTTCAATGTGATTGCTAGTAACCCCAGTCACGTAGCTAATACAGGGAATCTTCTGTCACTTTAGCAGTCCATGCATTAGCATTTTCTGGTGCACAGGACCTCCAAGATTCGTCAGAATTATTAATAGCGATTAATATTTCTGCCGGATCTCTAGTTCCTGTGTGCCACAATAAGAACTACAGTTCATTGACCTCTAGTTTCTATCGCAGCGCAGAGGAGAAGAAAGAAGACAGAAGACTGCAGTAAGTGAGTATAAGTATTTTTATTTTTCATACTGGTTATGTTTTGTTTTGCAGGTTCTGCTGGACCATTTGGACAACGTCATAGATTTGTTGGATTACTTCGATGATCTACATTTTTTAATAAAATGATGAAAGTGGGTTGTGTGAGGGAGTTTTTATTTCAATTAAAAAAATTGTTTTTTTATGTCTTTTTTTTTATACTTTATTACCGTCTTCGTAATAGCGGCTGTCTGACAGCATCCATTACTAAGGCTGGGGCTTAGTGTTAGCCAGTAAAAAGGCTAGCACCATACCCCCATTATTACCCCAGTACCCACCGCCATCAGGTGTACCAGGAAGAGCCGGGTATGATTCAGGACCCGACCATCTGAAGGGATCACAGTGCCCGGCCATCACTTCAGATGTTCAGGTATTGGATCGTACGCGGCTCTTCCCGGTACCCCTGGCGGCGTTGGGTATCGGGGTAATAATGGGAGGTTGGTGCTAGCCTTTTCACTGGTTAATAGTAAGCCCCAGCCTTAGTAATGTATGCTGTCAATCAGATAGCGGCCATTACACTGGCGGTAATAATGTACTAAAAAAACAGATAAAAACTCCCTCACACAACCCACTTTCACCATTTTATTTAAAAAAATAAAATAAAAAAACATAGATCGTGAAAGTAGTCCAATAAATCTACGGCATAGTCCAAACAGTCCATTGGAACCAACCAGAAAAAAAAAAGTGTATGAAAAATAAAAAAGTATACACTTTCCTTCTCCTCTGCAATGCACTAGAAACTAGAGGTCAAAGAAAAATAATTCCCCATCATGTAAGTCTGCTACCTGTCAACTGAAAAGTTATTCACCAGAGGGAATTTTTTTTCCACATGGAGGAGTTCCAGGTCCCAGGCCCAGGTAAAGCTTTCTTTTAAGACTCCACCATTGGGAAACATTTTTTCCTCTGGTGGAAGATTTTTCCATTAACATGTAGCAGTTCTATAGGGGTGGTGTTAGGGAGGGCAAACTCAGCAATTGCACAGTGCCCCCAAAATGGGCTGCTACTCTTAGGCAAGTGCTGTGTGCTTGCCTCCCGGCTAAAATTTGCCAGCTGGCCCTGGGCCGTTGGCTCCCTGCCCCACCGTTTTTTCTCGTAGGTCTGCGGTCTACAACAGTCCAAGAACATGCTATTGACGTCAGCGGCCTAGCGCGATTATGTCACTGCATTATGCCGTCCGCGCTGGGCCGATGAACTCAGCAAAAAGTCAGAACGTTCGCTTGGGTTACTTAGATTTGGGGGGGCGCCTTTCTATAGTTTATCTAAGGCAGCAAAGGGGATAGGTTCACCCCTGGGTCCAACCCCTTTAATTTTAAAACAAAATAAATAATCATCATTGAGACTTGCAGTTGTCTGGGAATTTAGTTATTGAATTATGTATTGGATGGATAGGATTAATGAATGAAGTCCCAAATATAATTTGACACAGTATATCCAAAGCTTACATTGTTTTGGTCTTGTAATAGAGTGCATCTTGATTAAAGGGGTTCAAACCAGGAAAGCATTTAGTGTACTACATGTCTTTGGGTCCTGTTTCAAAATAATAGATCCAGGTGAAGTGGATGTAAATTAATGTCAAAAGAAACCCGGATAAATTAACAGGATCTCTCAAAAGATCATTTGCATTTTATTTATCAAAATACATTATTGTGATCTTAGCCATATCAGCTATGTACCTTTTGCTTTTGGTTATAATAGACTCATATTTTAGTTGATGTTACAAACATTTTGAAGGCAAATGGTTAAACTTGATCTTTAAATATCTTTTCCAAAAATCCAATCTGTACTGTACCTCCCTGGAACAGTAAATAAAAATTACAGTGTAGCTTGATTCTCTGTTTATTACATACCGCTGGATCTGTCTTACAAGCTCATCTGAAGTGACATTCTTTTGTTTAAATTGCTTCTTACTCCCCTTTATTTTCACTGTGAAATCCCCGAGCGCATTCCAATTACATAGAGATATTGATTTTAAAATAATATTCACCAGCTTTTAAAGGCATTCAATATTGGTATTCTCTTAAACATTGCAGTTCAGCTTGGTCTGCTTACTATATATATTCTATATTCATGTGCTGGCCATGCGGATTTTACAAGGCATTTGAAAGCATCAAATTGTGTTTGAAATAATCTGTGCAACATGGAAAAGGTTTAGCAATACTTAACATGGCTAAACTCGTGTATCAATATGAACATTAATATAAGGCCTAGGCAATTAGAACTTCTGGCTAAGACATTAGGACAGATATACTAATGTTATCTAGGATTTAGACAGAGCAAACAAAGACCAGGCAGTTTTAAGATGCGCCGATTTATCACAGTGGTGCATGCTGTATGATAAACTTGGCAGATCTTGCTAGACATGCTAGATACTTTTCTCTTTCTTATACCTCCTTTGATGTGGCTTATTTTTCAAAATAATTTTGTGCCAGCTTTTTGGCACAATTTTTGCTTACTTTGTCACATTTTAATCACACTCCTTCCAGATAAGCCACACCCCATCCAGATAGGCCACACCCACTTTTTGAAAGAGACAAGTGAGGCCCAAAGATCTGTTCTTTTTGTCACATTTGCTTAATAAAAATGTATAAAACTAGATGCGACATTATGCGCCAAAAATACTACACATTTGGGCACATTTTACTAAATATTCTAGCCGTATTCATATAGGTATATCTTCCCCATTCTGCTGAGTGAGGAAACTTAAATGTGTTGTAAATCATGGTCATTAATCATGCAGGAAAAACTTCTCTATGGTATATTATCAAGGCTTTATTCAGCCTCAGCTCAGGAGCGAAATGCACCTGAAAAGCACCAACCCTTCCTAATAGAGCTATCCTCATGAAGCGATCTGCATCTGATGCGCAGTGATATTCAATGAAACTGCATGAAATTATTATAATTCCATCTTCTGATACTTTGCGTGTAGTGTAATAGATAGGTTACACTTAAAATCTATTTGACATTTAAATAAATTGAGACAAAATATGGAAATACGTAAAATAAAAAAGGTCTTGCACTTTAAAAATGAACACATTTGAACCAACATTTTTTTTGCATAAATCTATTGTTCCGATAAAAAGGGAAACTGAGGAACTTAGTTATTTACAAATTTGCATATTGTCCAGCTTTGAACATCATTTTAAAGTTCAAAGTGTGTAGAATGATAGGGTTATTACACCCTAGAATTCTTAAAGAGCTTAGTTCAGTTATTTCTGTCACCCTTTTCATAATATTTAGAGATTCTCTAGTGACTGGTATAGTGCCAAGGGACTGGCGCAGGGCAAATGTGGTGCCTATTTTCAAAAAGGGCTCTAGGTCTTCCCCGGGAAATTATAGACCAGTAAGCTTAACATCGATCGTGGGAAAAATGTTTGAGGGGCTATTGAGGGACTATATACAGGATTATGTGACAATAAATAGCATTATAAGTGACAGCCAGAACGGTTTTACTAAGGACAGAAGTTGTCAAACTAACCTAATCTGTTTTTATGAAGAGGTGAGCAGAAGCCTAGACAGAGGGGCCGCTGTGGATATAGTGTTTTTGGACTTTGCAAAGGCATTTGACACTGTCCCCCATAGACGTCTAATGGGTAAATTAAGGACTATAGGTTTAGAAAGTATAGTTTGTAATTGGATTGAGAATTGGCTCAAGGACCGTATCCAGAGAGTTGTGGTAAATGATTCCTACTCTGAATGGTCCCCAGTAATAAGTGGTGTACCCCAGGGTTCAGTGCTGGGACCACTATTATTCAACTTATTTATTAATGATATAGAGGATGGGATTAATAGCACTATTTCTATTTTTGCAGATGACACCAAGCTATGTAATATAGTTCAGTCTATGGAAGATGTTCATGAATTGCAAACGGATTTAAACAAACTAAGTGTTTGGGCATCCACTTGGCAGATGAAGTTTAATGTAGATAAATGTAAAGTTATGCATCTGGGTACGAACAACCTGCATGCATCATATGTCCTAGGGGGAGATACACTGGGGGAGTCACTTGTTGAGAAGGATCTGGGTGTACTTGTAAATCATAAACTAAATAACAGCATGCAATGTCAATCAGCTGCTTCAAAGGCCAGCAGGATATTGTCGTGTATCAAAAGAGGCATGGACTCGCGGGACAGGGATGTAATATTACCACTTTACAAAGCATTAGTGAGGCCTCATCTAGAATATGCAGTTCAGTTCTGGGCTCCAGTTCATAGAAAGGATGCCCTGGAGTTGGAAAAAATACAAAGAAGAGCAACGAAGCTAATTAGGGGCATGGAGAATCTAAGTTATGAGGAAAGATTAAAAGAATTAAACCTATTTAGCCTTGAAAATAGACGACTAAGGGGGGACATGATTAATTTATATAAATATATTAATGGCACATACAAAAAATATGGTGAAATCCTGTTCCATGTAAAACCCCCTCAAAAAACAAGGGGGCACTCCCTCCGTCTGGAGAAAAAAAGGTTCAACCTGCAGAGGCAACAAGCCTTCTTTACTGTGAGAACTGTGAATCTATGGAATAGCCTACCGCAGGAGCTAGTCACAGCAGGGACAGTAGATGGCTTTAAAAAAGAGTTAGATAATTTCCTAGAACAAAAAAATATTAGCTCCTATGTGTAGAAATTTTTCCTTCCCTTTTCCCATCCCTTGGTTGAACTTGATGGACATGTGTCTTTTTTCAGCCGTACTAACTATGTAACTATGTAACATAAAAAAAAAAGTAAATGAACTTTATAAAAACATTGTAGCATTGATCTTGTACTGATTCTGAGTTACAGTCTGTATAAGGGCATGTTCAGACGTGGCGGATTTGATGTGCGCCCTTTCCGCAGTGGATATCCGCAGCAGACATTTTTTTTCTGTTGGTTTCTATAGCTTTTTTGTTGTTTTGTTAAGTTGCGGAAAACCGCTTGCGGTGCAGATCTTACAATCCCCCACGAATTTGCATTAAAATCGGCAGTGGAAAATTTCCGTTACGTCTGAACATTCCCTAAGGTATGTTCCCACACACAGGATATGCTGCAGATTTTCTGCCATAGAAAATCTGCAGCAGAATCTCTAGGAAAATCTGGTAAATCTGTCACAGAAATCCGCAGCAAATAGGGTGTTTTTCTTGCTCATATTGCTGCGTTTTTTCTGCAGCGGTTTTACATGCGGATTTAGTGTTAAACATTGGTTATAGCAATGTATATGTGCACCTGCGGAATTCCAGCGGTCTTTACTGCATTTCCGCTGCGTAAATGCTGTAAAAACCGCAACAACATAAAACGCTTTATCCCATGTGACCGCCGCTGCTGCCAATTACAGGCTGCAGCAGTCTCCTGGGATGAGACATCATACCAGGAAGTCGGCCTGCTAGCATGCCGGCTAAGAGCTGCAGTTTTTCTCAGCGGACATTCCGTAGTTTGGTGTGCTTTTTCCCTGCGGCGCACAGGGCGGATACGCTGTGTGCTTACGCAGTGTATCCGCCCTGTGTGAACTCAGCCTATTAGTCCAGAACTCCATTTACAATTCTGCTGGCTTCAATGTTGAAATTGTCCAGTACTTTTTGACTGTACAGAGCTTGCACTGATGATTTGTGTGTCTCTTGACATTTGAGGCTGGGTTCACACGACCTATTTTCAGACGTAAACGAGGCGTTTTATGCCTCGTTTTACGTCTGAAAATAGGGCTACAATACGTCGGCAAACATTTGCCCATTCATTTGAATGGGTTTGCCGACGTACTGTGCAGACGACCTGTAATTTACGCGTCGTCGTTTGACAGCAGGGCACTTCTTTGCAACGTAATTTGAGCCGTTCTTCATTGAACTCAATGAAGAGCAGCTCAAGATTTACTAGCGTCACAGACGCCTCGCATAATGCGAGGAGGAGCTTTTACGGCTGAAACGAGGCAGCTGTTTTCTCCTGAAAACAGTCTGTCATTTCAGCCGTAAAAGCCTCTCACCGTGTGCACATACCCTTAGCGTTATTATGAATGAATTCAATTAAAAAGTGTCCTTACTGCTGGAACCCCTCCATATCACAAAAACAAAATGTTTGCCATGGAGCGCAATGGTCTCTTTGGCTTTTACCAGATATATGCACTGTGTCAGGTATTGTATCTTAGTTGCATCTCTGCCTCACTTAATTTAAAAGGCATTTGTGGAAGCAGTGGTGTAGCTATAGGGGTCACAACGATCACAGTTACGACTAAGCCTCTAAGCCTGGGGGTCTGAAGGGCCCCCATTGCCATAGAGCGATGACCGTGTTGGCCCGGTTCCAACTGTATCTGCGTCCTCAGGATGCAGATACAGTTGAATTCAATGCTAGAGCAAGGAGCTGATGTCTCCATGCTCCAGCATTCACTGTACCGTAAGCCATGAGTGGCTCCGCGCAGACAGGCGTGCTGTAGTGACATCATCGTGGCTGTCTGCGCTGAGTCACTCATAGCACAGGCCAAAGAAGAAGAAGGATCTCCTCCACTCATCGTCAGAACAGGGATATATAAGTAATTATTTTAATATTTTTCTATAAGCAGCTATGGGGGCATTATACCGGGTATGGCAGGGGGGCTGATATTGTGGCAGCTATGGGAGCATTATACTGTATGGGGGGCATTATATTGTGTGGGAGCATTATACTGTATGGGGGCATTATACTGTATGGGGGCATTAAACTGTATGGGGCAGCTATGGGCGTCATTATCCTGGGGGGGGGGCAGCTTTGGGTTGCATTATACTTTGGGGGCAGCTATCGGTGGAATTTTACTTTTGGGACAGCTTTATACTGGGCATTATACTGTGTAGTTGGAAGTTATGGGGCATTATGCTGTGCGTTGGAAGCTATGTGTAGCATTATACTGTGGGGGCAGCTATGGGGGGCATTATACTGTGTCTGGGCAGATATGGGGGCTTTATACTGTGTGTGGGGCAGCTATGGGAAGCATTATACTGTGTGGGGGTGTTATACTGTGGGGGCAGCAATGGGGAATATTATACTGTGGGGGCATTATAATGTGGGGGTAGCTATGGGGGACATTATACTGTGTGGGGCAGCTATGGGGGGCATTATACTGTGTGGGGGCAGCTATGGGGAGCGTATACTGTGTGGGGGAGTTATGGGGAGCATTATACTATGTGGTGGAATTATACTGTGGAAGCAGCTAAGGGGGGCATTATACTGTGTGGGCATCCATGGGGGCTGTTGGGCAAGGTGGCTGGGCATAGGCGCATGCAGGGGTCTGGTGGTGTTGGGGAGGGTTAGGGGGCCCACCTGGAAGAGGTGGGTCTTGAAAAGCTGGAGATACAAACGAGATTTTGGACTGCCAAAAAGGCCTATAGATGTGTTCTTCCTAACCTTTCCTCTTTCAACATATCCTGAGATGGGTGGTGTGAGATGACTAGCTATAAAATAAAACATGATTTTGCGATACTGTCACGGGAAGTCTATACTATATGTTTCTATATGTTTGTTTGAAATTGTCCTTAACCAAATTCAAGCAAAGGTAAGGGTACACACATCTATATGTATACCATTTTTATGCCGACTATCGCCATCTTTTCTGGACACCAAGGACCGTGACAAATGCCGATCAGTGTCAAATACCTGTGGAAAATATAATCTACCGTATTATTATATTTTTGGTTGTTGTCGGGTACAGTCTAAGAAAGGTGTTCATGCCATACAACAGATCTGCATTTTCATCCATACAAGCACAACCAGCCCATAGACTAAGGCATATGTCAATCAACGATTTCTCATTTTAACATATGGAGTTGTCGGCCAAACGTCAACCTTGACCGACCAAGCGTGAATGACGAAATCATTCAGAAAACACTCGTCTGAAATCACTAATGTATGGCCAGCTTTTACAACATATTTATGAATATTTATTGGTAACATTTTGCCTTATAAAAGTTAGGTTCTGTTTATACTGGTGTCATAAGTCAATGGGAAATGTCAGGGGTTCTGTCAAGGTTTTCGTCACTTTGACAGGAAGAATGGGGCAGCATGCTGCACATTCTTACCATCAAAAGTTGGAGAGAAACCCAGACAGAATGCACAAACAATTTGTTACAAAAAGGGCATGTAGAAGTTTTTACATGAAACCAGAATTAGTCATCTAGCATGACTCATGACATAGTACGTAAGGCTGAAAAAATACGTGCGTCCATCCAGTTCAGCCTATTCTTCTGCAATATCTAATCTATCTATCTATCTATCTATCTATCTATCTATCTATCTATCTATCTATCTATCTATCTATCTATCTATCTATCTATCTATCTATCTATCTATCATCTATCTATCTATCTATCTATCTATCTATCTATCTATCTATCTATCTATCTATCTATCTATCTATCTATCTATCTATCTATCTATCTATCTATCTATCTATCTATCTATCTATCTATCCATCCATCCATCTATCTACTGTAGTTGACATTAGCAGAAAATAAGTACAGGGCAAGTCTCCTCATACTCAGATCTTCTATCTATCCAGAAAATCCAAAAATGAGACAGCACCTGAAAGGTAAAGTAAAAAAAAAGTGAATATTTTTTGTTCACACATATCCAGTCCATAAAAAACCTTCACTTTTTTCACTTTATGCTGCCATTTTTTTTGAGTCGAATGTCCCAGGAGGATTTGCACCTATTTTCTATTCGCTGGGCCTCCCTCTCTTTGTCTTTTTTTTCCATGAATTGTACTTCAATAACACTATTTAGTTACTGAAATAAATTGTGCTAAGTATCATAAAAATGACAACAAAACATCCAAAAACTCCATCTTAATGAATGAGACATTATTATATATGGCAATTACAAAACACATTTCTGCGTACGTATTGGGCAGCCTTTTCTAAAAATAGTAAAGGGAGGAAACCTCCAGCTCACCAGTTTGTTGCGTCTCTTGACTCCTCACTCGGATCTCCGCTACGGCTGGCGGTATATGCAATGAAGAAGAAAATGGAATGATCCAGCGCTGAGTCCAGTCAAAGATTTAAAAAGGAATCGATGTTCCCATCTTTATTGGGGTGAATATATAAAATAATGTAGAGACGCAATCCCAAAGAATAGTGAGTAGGCAGTGGTGCCCTTAGCCTACGCGTTTCGAGCAGCTCCTGTGCTCTTAATCATGGCAAAGAAATGTGAGGACATTGTCCGTCCTGTCTGCTTAATAAGCGTAACTAATGAGTACGCCAAAAACCAGGTGAGAAGTTAACCCTTAGTATGTAATTACCAACTCAGGTGTGACACACCCTGTATAGAAACTGCGTGTATACGTATAATTCAAAAGGTGTATGTCATATAATCACCGAGTGGCGACTATATCTGGGCAGTCTAATCGAATTGTACTAAAGTGTACAGTATCGTATGTTTTTAATAACCCAAATCACAGGCAAGACAGTTGTGTCCTCACAGTTTGCAATTTTTCTAAAATAACCAAAGAGTTCTCAAATTCCTCAGACAGTATTAACTTTCCCATTAAATCATACATCAATTGTAACAGCAATAATGTAGTTTACATCATCGAATGTACTAGTTGCAAGTTAAAATATGTGGGGTGTACTACAAGAAAATTTAAATTACGAGTTTTAGAACACCTAAGTTATATTAGGAACCCCAACCTCTTGAACATCTCAAATATTTCTAGACATTTCATCTCACAACATAATCGTTGCATCAACTCATTTTGCTGTTATGCAGTAGAAAAAGTTAGGGGGACCATAAGAGGTGGTAATATGAAACAACGCCTGTTAACAAGGGAGGCATTTTGGATATATAATTTGGAAACACGCTTTCCACGAGGTCTGAATATTAAGAGGGAACTTATGTTTCATTATTGAAATAATACATCATACATCACAGTGATATGGTCCATTTGGATCTATCATTGTCTTCAATATTAACAGTGCCCATTAATGCTGTGCTTAAAGTATTTTTTCAAAATCCTTATCAAGTCACTAGAACACAATATATATATATCTGTACCTCTAAATTAATCCCATCCATTATAGATAGTTACAAATTAACATAAAATGCGAGCCCAACTAATCACGAATATATCTGATTTATATATATATGTACCTATAAATTAATTCCATCTATTACGGATAGTAACAAACTAATACAATATAGCATTATACTTCTTTCTTGGAAGCAAAAACTGCAGTTGCGATGTATTCAGCACCATATCATTTGGACAGCGACATCGGCCGTATTAACTATCAATTTCTATGAGGAGTGTTTTTTTCTCAACTGAAATACACTGCATTTGCAGCATTTTCAGCACCACATCCCTTGGACAGCACCATTGATAGTCACAACTAATCCTTGAAATAAATATATATAACCTTTTCTATTCAATGTCAGTTATATTATACATCTCCAAAAAAAAGGTTCCTACAGATATACCATCTGGAGCTATGTAATCATAGCATTAAACTTCTATAATCAATAGGGCACTGGTACGAACTATTGTCTATTTCACTACAAAATAAATTAATATCGCCATTATTGGGTACATTTTCTGTATACACATATGATTAAACACATGTGCACACTATACCCTTATTTAGATCTAAGTTTAATGAAGGCTAATATTTAAGATAAAACGCACATGTACGATATACCTCCATTCAGATCTTAGTTCAATGTAGGCAGTATTTAAAATAAAACGCATGTGCACATTATGTCCCCATTCAGATCTTACTCCGATTAAGGTTATCTAACTATTTCTAACTAAATACGCACTAAACTGAATAGGATTCTTCAAGTTTTTGAAATAAATCTCAAAAATTTTTTATAAATAAATTAGTAACTTCTACATTTATACAGTGCATTCAACGCTTCTTAGGTCATATACGTAAAATTCAATTCATATTTTTAAATTATCGGGAACCATGTTTTCCCGTCTATGTTTTAAATTATTATATTTTTTTTGTTTCATCCCGTTATTCACACTGTGCATATGTTGAAAGCTTGCACAATTGTTTGAAGATGTGATACATGTTTAACCAAATTGTTAATTTGTGCTGGTTTTCCCGTATATCGAATTTATAACAACTGTGATATACTTTGTGGAAATTGTGAGGACACAACTGTCTTGCCTGTGATTTGGGTTATTAAAAACATACGATACTGTACACTTTAGTACAATTCGATTAGACTGCCCAGATATAGTCGCCACTCGGTGATTATATGACATACACCTTTTGAATTATACGTATACACGCAGTTTCTATACAGGGTGTGTCACACCTGAGTTGGTAATTACATACTAAGGGTTAACTTCTCACCTGGTTTTTGGCGTACTCATTAGTTACGCTTATTAAGCAGACAGGACGGACAATGTCCTCACATTTCTTTGCCATGATTAAGAGCACAGGAGCTGCTCGAAACGCGTAGGCTAAGGGCACCACTGCCTACTCACTATTCTTTGGGATTGCGTCTCTACATTATTTTATATATTCACCCCAATAAAGATGGGAACATCGATTCCTTTTTAAATCTTTGACTGGACTCAGCGCTGGATCATTCCATTTTCTTCTCCTTTTCTAAAAACTTTAGGAAATAGATGTACCAAGCTGCTGTAATGTGTAGAAAATCTCCTGGTTTTAATGGAAGATAAATACACCAGCTTATTTTCAGTGCAGTGTCACTGTTTTTGCAACATTTGAAGGGATGCTTTCTGAACTTAGAAGTTGGAAGCACTTACGTCTTTTCCTGATGAAGTACGGTAATAGAGGATGTGTAATTAGCAAATTAATTATCTCTCAGTAACAGAGATTTAATAGTTTCAGAAGCTGACACATCAACTATGTTTCGTCAACTCAGGTTGCTAGTGGTAAAATTATCATTGCAGAACTTGTATTAGAAGGATTTAAAGAGGGGTGATCAAGCTAAAAAGGATTCAAAAAGAAAGGCCCACATACACAAGAACAAGATAAGTGTTTTTATTCTTAACTAGGACACAGCACCTGAGCAGAATTTCAATTAATATCTGCAAAAACTTGGGAACAGGCTTCTACCGACATGCTATTTAATCTGTAATCGGTGTTAAAATTCTCCAAAAAAGAATGTTTGGAATTCCAGCCAGGGTAACTCACAGCTGTACTGTAGAGATAGAAGACAAAATGTGTGTGGGAGATATTATTTGGATGGAGTCCTAGGCATTTATTTTCCTGCTTCTATTATCATAACTGTAAAATAACAGGAGTCCTAATGAGGGCAATTTGGGGTGTTCAGAGAGATTTTAATGGAAATTGATTTATAAGAAAAACAGATATATAGAATGTGACAACAGATAAGACCCGCATGTCTCATCCAGATTGCCCTTTTGCAAGCAGCTGTAGAAGCCGCTTGTTTCATCCTTTGTCTCTTGCTTTTTCCACAGTCTGTTTACTGTTATTTTGAATTGCACCACAATGATAGTTTTTGTCTCTGGTGTAATCTGATTTACAAATAATCAGAAAATAATATTCTCTTTTCTAACAAAAATGTAACACTTGGCTGTCTATCCATCAACCCAGGGGCCAAAGAGTTCAAAAAGGTTATGGATGGTAAATAGCAGGGCAGGAAAATTGCTTCGAAGCCATTGTTGATTTCACTGATGATGACAATTGGAATTGGTTTATATATTGGAACAGCAGTTTTTGTGACAGTTCATGAGCTATTTGGATTGTAATTCAATTTCTTGTGACTATTTCTATTAACTAACTAACTAACTAACTAACTAACTAACTAACTAACTAACTAACCATTCCAGGTGTGTCCTATAATTGCATATTTACCACACCAAATCTTTAAAGAGCAGGCATCCAAGTTGAGATGAAGGCAGTGGCGTAACTTCTGCTGTAGCAGTCCACGGCATAAGGGGCCCGTACCGCCCGCCGACACAGGCCCCCCAATGCCCGGTGGCGCCGCTAGCAGCCGTTATGGCTGCTACAGCGGTAGTGACGCCACTACGGGGCCCGAGATGCCCAGCGGTGTTGCTAGCACAGGAGTGGGCCCCAGTGCTAGCAACAGTCATATTCTCTCTGAGGGGGCGGCGATGCACCCCCTCTTGCACTAATTGTATCTGCGTCTATAGCACGCAGATACAATTACATGCATTAGCGCTGGATGGCTGGGTAAGTTCCGTGCCCAACCATTCAGCACCTTACAATGACGCTGATTGGCAGGGCAAATTGACTTGCTCGGCCAATCAGCACCTTCCAACGACGCTAGCTGCGCGATGACGTCATCGCGCCACTTCCATTGTTGAAAGGCGCTGATTGACGGTCACTCTACTCTGCCAATCAGCACCTGTCAACGACGCTGGCTGCACGAAGACATCATCACGCCGCTTGCGATGTTCAGCCCCAGCAGGGCTGCTCAGAAGAGAGCAGGTCTGCATTGCCACCAGACGGCGCAGGAACGGGATCATGTGAGTATGTAAAGTAGTTTTTTTTCTAATAAAACTGTTAGTGGCATTATCTACAGGGGGGGGGGCTCTATCTACAGGGGGTGATGTAGAGCATTATATACAGGGGGAGCTATATGTAGGGCACTATCTACAGGGGTGGACTAATATGATATACAGGGGGCACTATATGTGGGACACTATATATAGGGGTGGGCTACATGTGGATTACTATCTATAGGGGGAGCTGTTTGTGAGGCACTATATTCAGAGGTGGGCTATATGTGGTGCACTATCTATGGGGGGAGCTATATGTAGGGCAGCATGGTGGCTCAGTGGTTATCAGTATTGCCTTGCAGCTCTGGAGTCCTTATTTGGGCACTATCTACAAGGGGCTGTATGTAGGGCACTATCTACAGAGGCTTCTATGTAAGACACTATCTACAGAGGCTCTATGGGAGTCACTATCTATGGGGACATGGTATGTGTGACACAGTGTAAGGGACTATTATAATCAGGGACACAGTGTATGGTGCTATTATAATTAGAGGTGCAGTGTATGGCACTATTATATTTAGAGGTTGAGAATTTTATATTTGTTTATAGGTGCAGAAATGTTTTAAAAGTCAGAAGCTGAAGACATCTGAGCGGAAAACTGCAAAAGTGGGTTGTGGCCGGGAGAAGTCATCATAGAGGTCTGGACCGGATGGAGAAGAAAAGAGAAATAGCACAACTAGAATCTGGGTAGATTTCACCGGGGAGTCGCTTAATGTAAATGTTTAATGCAAATGTTTACTGTATGATCTGCAGCGAGATGATGGGTGGTTTGATTATGATATGATTTTTTTTTGTGGAAACAGCATCTCTCAGCATATCCTTACCATTGTTCGGGCCATGTTGGGAGCTGTAGTTTTATGCCGTGCAAACCTATATGGCATGGATTGCACTAAACTGGGCTGTATTTGTTCTGGTGCTGTATATATGTACTGAGCTCAGTTCTGGTGCTGTATTTATGTACTGAGCTTTGTTCTGGGGCTGTATATATGTACTGAGCTTTGTTCTGGTGCTGTATTTATGTACTGAGCTTTGTTCTGGTGCTGTATATATGTACTGAGCTTGGGTCTGGTGCTGTATTTATGTACTGAGCTTTGTTCTGGTGCTGTATTTATGTACTGAGCTTGTTCTGGTGCTGTTTTTATGTACTGAGCTTGGTTCTGGTATTGTGTATATATATATATATATATATATATATATTGAGTTTGGTTCTGGTACTGTATATATGTCAGAGTTTGGTTCTAGTGCTGTATTTATGTACTGAGCTTTGTTCTTGTGCTGTATATATGTATTGAGCTTTGTTCTGGTGCTGTATATATGTACTGAGCTTGGGTCTGGTGTTGTATATATGTATTGAGGTTGGTTCTGGTGCTGTATATATGTATTGAGCTTGGCTCTCGTGCCATATATATGTATTGAGATTGGTTCTGGAGCTGTAATTATATAAGATATATTTATAATAATAAAATTGCAGGGCAGATGGAATTGTTTTAAATTCATTGTATATTTAATGGGAGACTGTCTGGTAGTTTTAAGCCCTTTTACCGCCACCATGTGGTAATACATGACCTGACAATATTTCCAAATGTATATATTTTTTCAGATGCAGCAAAATCTATAAAATCAACATTTAAAACGGCGCACACTATAAGCTAATGACTCATTAAATGGTCATGGGGCGGTGCCGCTATCCTGAAGAGCCACATAGTCCTGCCTCCAAACCCAATTTCCATGTTTGATTGACATTTTCCTGGCTGATACAACTTTCTCAAATGCGCCATTGCCTTGTACTACTTGGGCACACACCATGCAGCGAGGTGTACTCTGCCCGGCTAAATCGCTGCACCACGCATGTCAGGGGAGTACAAGTCAATGGTGCATCCGCAAGTGTTTGAGGAGGCTGGTTGTGATGTAGAACAGCCAGGGGGATGTCAATCAATATCTGGGGGGGGCACCATTTCAATTTTCGCGTCAGGCAGCAGAAAAGTTAGAATCGGCCCTGAGGCTGAAGGCCACTTTAGGCCTGCAGCCTTTAAGGTGCTGGGAAGACTCCCTGTGCAGGTCGGCGTGAAGACTTCAATGCATCACGCGGGTCTGCGCATGTGTCCCGACCAGAGCCTGTGCAGTGCTCCGTCCAGCGCAAGAACGGGGCAAGGTAAGTACAATATATGTTTTGGGGGGGGGGGGGTTGTGTGGCACTATATACAAGGGGGGAGCAGGGAACTATATACAAGGAGGAGCAGGATGGCACTATATACAAGGGGGAGCAGGGTGGCACTATATACTAGGGGGTCTATGTGGCACTATATTTAATGGGGGCTGTGTGGCACTATATAGGTGGGCTGTGTGGCACTATATACAAGGGGCTGTGTGGCACTACTAAGGGGGGCTGTGTGGCACTGTCTTCTAGGGGGCTGTATGGCACTATTTACAAGGGGGGCTGTGGCGCTATCTACAGGGGGCTGTGTGTGGCGCAGTCTACATGAGTCTGTGTGTGGCACTATCTACTAATGGGGGGCTAGGTGGCACTATCTACTAAGAGGGGGCTGTGGAGCACTATATACAAGGGAGGGGGCTGTGTGGCACTTTATACAGGGGAAGCTGTATGGCGCAACATACACGGGGGCTTTATGGAGATATCTACAGGGGGGCTGTATGGCACTATCTACAAGGGGGAGGTGAGGGGCGCTATCTACAAGTGGGTTGTGAGACATCTTCTACAGGGGGGCTGTATAGCACGGTCTACAGGGGGCTGTAGGGCACAATCTACAGGGTGAACTATTTATAAGGGGGGCTACGTGTGGCAGCAGGGGTGGCCCCAGTCAAATGCTTGCTATGGGGCCCAGTCGTTCCTAGTTACGCCCCTGGATGAAGGCATATAGGTATGGTCCAGAAACTACCATGGTGTGCGAAGTAGATTCTAGCTAGGTTAATATGATGAATGGAGTGACAAGAAACCATATTGTATTTTTGTTTAACCCTTTCCCCCTGCATGCATTCTGGGTCTTAATGACCGAGCAATTTTTTTCGTTTTTCCATTGTCAAAGAGCTATAAGTTTTTTATTTTCACGTGGACATGGCTGTATGAGGAGTTGTTTTTTGCGGGATGAGTTGTATTTTTTAATGGCACCATTTTGGGGTATATAGATATTTTTTATTAACTTTCATTAACTTTTTTTGGGGGGATATAAAAAAAAAACAGAAATTTAGCCATTGTTCTTTGCATTTTACATTTACGCTTTGTACCATGTAAATATCATGTTACCCTTTTCTATGGGTCGGTACGATTACAATTAGAGATGAGCGAACCGGGACAACCGAACCCGGTTTCGGTCCGAACATCAGGAAAAGTTCGGTTCGCAGCGAATCCGAACTTCACCAAGTTCGGCCGAACCCGTTTTGACCGAACCGGTCAAAAATATTATACAAATCGGCAGCCACTTGTCTCTATCAATCACTGATAGAGAAAAGAGGCTGCTGATTAAAAATAAAATAAAAAGCATTTCATACGTACCCGGTCGTTGTCTTGGTGACGAGTCCCTCTTCTTCCTCTAGTCCGACCTTCTTTTCTGACGCGGCAGCCTGTGATTGGCTGCAGAGGCCTCTGCAGCCTGTGATTGGCTACAGCGGTCACATGGGCTGTAACGTCACCCAGGGATGTCGAGAGGGACGCGTCACCAAGGCAACGGCCAGGAGACCGGACTGGAGGAAGCAGAAAGTTCTCGGTAAGTATGAACGTCTTTTTTTTTTACAGGTTGATGTATATTGTGTACGGTAGTCACTGTCCAGAGTGCTGAAACAGTTACTGCCGATCGCTTAACTCTTTCAGCACCCTGGGCAGTGACTATTTACTGATGTCGCCTAGCAACGCTGCCGTAATGACGGGTGCACACATGTAGTCACCCGTCATTACGGGGCCTCATGCACACGACCGTAAAATCACCCGTTATTACGGGTCGTAATTACGACCCGAAATAGCGGGCCCATAGACTTCTGTTAGCCACGGGTACCTTCCCGTTTTCTCACGGGAAGGTGCCTGTGCCGTTAAAAAGATAGAACATGTTCTATTGTTTTATTTTACGGGCCATGCTCCTATACTTTATAATGGGAGCACGGCTCGGAAAAATGACTGGCTGCCCGTGGCCGGCCGTGATCATCTCCTGAAATACTCTGTGCTGCCTTAAACTCTGTGGACAGGTCAAGATCCTGTTTCTTTTAAATGCTGCTGGGGAACCCGCTCGATCCACTATATAAAGCTGCGCTACAGTGCAGCATTTAAAAGAAACAGGATCCTGACCTGTCCACAGAGTTTAAGGCAGCACAGAGTATTTCAGTACATGAGCGTGCAGATTCAGTGCTGCTGTGAACTCTGCTCTTACCATTACGTAGCTCTCAGTCTGTTACCTCTCCTCCACTCTTATCCTCAATAACACCTTCACATGATTGCCAAGTCACCACGTAATGGTAAGAGCAGAGTTCACAGCAGCACAGAGTATTTCAGGAGATGAGTGTGCGGATCTTGTGCGGGTGGTGACTTGCCAATCATGTGAAGGTGTTATTGAGGACAGAAGTGGAGGAGAGGTAACAGACTGAGTACGTAATGGTAAGAGCAGAGTTCACAACAGCACTGAATCTGCATGCTCCTCTCCTGAAATACTCTGTGCTGCTGTGAACTCTGCTCTTACCATTACGTAGCTCAGTCTGTTACCTCTCCTCCACTCCTGTCCTCAATAACACATTCACATGATTGCCAACTCACCACCCCGAACAAGATCCGCACGTTCATCTCCTGAAATACTCTGTGCTGCTGTGAACTCTGATCTTACCATTACGTGATGACTTACCAATCATGTGAAGGTGTTATTGAGGACAGGAGTGGAGGAGAGGTAATAGACTGAGAGCCACGTAATGGTAAGAGCAGAGTTCACAGCAGCACTGAATCTGCACGCTCCTCTCCTGAAATACTCTGTGCTGCCTTAAACTCTGTGGACAGGTCAGGATCCTGTTTCTTTTAAATGCTGCACATAGTGGATCGAGCGGGTTCCCCAGCAGCATTTAAAAGAAACAGGATCCTGACCTGTCCACAGAGTTTAAGGCAGCGCAGCACAGAGTATTTCAGGAGAGGAGCGTGTGATTGGCTGCAGAGGCCGGTGCAGCCTGTGATTGGCTGCAGAGGCCGCTGCAGCCTGTGATTGGCTGCAGAGGCGGTCACGTGGGATGAAGCGTCATCCCTGGAGGTCGGCCTTCTGACGTCATCCTGACGTGCGTGACCGCCACTACAGCCTGTGATTGGCTGCAGCGGCGATATGGATGAAACGTCATTGTTGGAGGCCGGACAGGAGGAATGTAAGTATGAACATATTTTTTTTATTTTTTTATTACATTAAAATTGTATTTGCCGTGCGCCGAGCATGTACTGTCAAGGTTGCTGAAAGAGTTAGTGCTCGGCGCACGGAAATTACAGGTTCGGTCCGAACTAGTTTGGTCCGAATCGAACTTTTTCGTGAAATTCGGCGAACTAGCCGAACCGAACTTTTCATAAGTTCGCTCATCTCTAATTACAATGATACCAAATATGTATAGTTTTTTGTATGTTTTACTACCGTATTTTTTGGACTATAAGACGCACCTGAGTATAAGACGCACCCAGGTTTTAGTCAACAGAAAATAGGAAAAAATTGCATATTTTACTACTTATACAAAGAAAAACTATTGGTTAAAAAAAATTATTTGTTCGGTTTCACCACATTCTGAGAGTCAGAACTTTTATATTTTTTCATCGTTTGAGCGGTGTGAGGGATTATATTTTGCGGGACGAGCGTTAGTTTTTATTAGCACCATTTTTTGGTACATACAATTTTTTTTATCACTTTTTATTTCATTCTTTTTAGCGCTATGGAGACCGAAAAACAACGATTCTGGGGTTTTAAATGTTTCGTTTTTCCACCGTCCACCATGCGAGTCAAATAATGCTATATTGTAACAGTTCAGACTTTTACGGATGCAGCGATACCAATTTTTTTAATTATTGTTTTATTTTTTGACATTGTGCTTGAGGAAAAATGGGAAAAGGTTATTTTTTTGTTAACTTTTAATCTTTTTTTACACTACTGAAAATGTATCTAATTTTATTTTTTACACATTTTATTAGTTCCCCTAGGGACTTGAACCAGCGAACATTAAATCGCTGGTACAGTACACTGCAATACATGGATGATTTACGGACACAGCGTAACTGGCTGAGCTACGCTGTTTCCGTAACTCCTATAGTAGTGAAAGGCAGTTACAGAAGCAGTGCAGCATGCTACGCTGTTTCCATAACTACTATTCAGTTCTATGGGAGTTACGGAAACAGCGTAGCTCAGCAAGTTATGCTGTTGCCGCCAAGTACTCTGTTTTCATAGCTACCGAGTTCCAGAAACAGCGTAGCTTGCAGTTCTACGCTGTTTCCGTATCTCCTATTCACTTCTATAGGAGTTACTGAAACAGCGTAGCTCAGCGAACACTCGGCTGTTTCCGTATCTCCCGACCACCTAACCAGGAAGTGGCCGGGAGTCAGTGAGCCGAGTAAGCTAGAACAGGGTGTAATGTCCGAGGCTGCGGGCTGTCAGCTCCAACCTCCCCCTGACAGCCGCAGCCACGAGTCGGCAAGCGGTGGCCCCAGCCTCCTTCTCAGAAGACGCTAGCGCTCGCATCCACTCACCTCTGCCAGATCCCGTAGGGTGCCCACGCACGCTCATCTCCGCTCTTAAAGGGGCAGCGCGCGCACCGGACCTCATGGACGAATTTTGACCCGTGAGTACCCTGGACTATAAGAGGGGACCAGCCCCCTAGTTCTATGCCTGAGCGTTGTTGTGTTCCCTAAGTTTGTCTATGTGATGGCCTCCTAGTTGTTTCCTGTTTCAGTCCCTGTTCCAGTCCCCGTCCCTGCACCTGTCCCTGTACCTATACTTGTTTCCAGTTCCTGTTACTAGCAATCCATACCTTCCTGCTCCAGCCATTGCCTGTGCCCAAATGCTCCCTGGCAGCATATAGCTATGGACTTTATCACGGACCTGCGTCTCTCTGCGGGATGCTGTGCTGTCTGGGTGGTGGTGGACCGATTTTCGAAGATGGCCCACTTTGTTCTTCTGACCGGTCTTCCTTCTGCTCCCCAGTTGGCCAAGTTATTTATCCAACACATCTTCCGCCTGCAAGGCTTGCCGCAGCATATTGTGTCTGATCAGGGGGTTCAGTTTACTGCAATGTTCTGGAGAGCCCTCTGCGGACTTCTTGGCGTGAAGTTGGACTTTTCTTCTGCCTACCATCCTCAGTGTAATGGTCAGGTCGAGAGGATCAAGCAGATTTTGGAGAACTACCTACGCCACTTCATCTCCAAGAAGCGTGATGACTGGGTGCAGCTGCTCCCGTGGGCAGAGTTCTCCTACAATAATCACACTAGCAAGTCTACTAGGAATACACCGTTCTGCATTGTCTACGGCCAGCACCTGCAAATTCCTCTTCCGTTGCCTGATACTTCCGAGGTACCCGCAGCTGATTCCACGTTTAGAGACTTTTTGAGGATCTGGCAGCAGACTCGATCCTCTATCCTAATGGCCGTGGACCGCATGAAACGGAGGGCTGACTCAAGGAGAAGAGAGCCTCCTCGGTTTCTTCCTGGCACTAAGGTCTGGCTGTCGTCCAGGAATATCCGACTGAGGGTGCCATCATGCAAATTTGCTCCCAGGTTCCTCGGACCATTTGAGGTTCTGCAGCAGATCAACCCGGTCGCCTACAAGCTTCGGCTGCCTCCTACCCTCAGGATTCCCAACTCCTTCCATGTCTCCCTCCTGAAACCTGTGATCCTAAACCGCTACTCCAATACTCCCAGCCCGGCGGTTGCCTCCAGCGGCCCCTCGGACATCTTCGAGGTCAAGGAGATCTTGGACACCAAGAGTGAGATGAAAGACCTTTTATTTGGTGGATTGGAGGGGGTTTGGTCCCAAAGAGAGGTCCTGGGAGCCAGAGGAGAACCTCAATGCCCCTACTCTTCTGAAGAAGTTTCTCTCTCGCTCTGGTCCCAAGAAGAGGGGGCGTAAGAGAGGGGATACTGTAATGTCCGTGGCTGCGGGCTGGCAGCTCCAACCTCCCCCTGACAGCCGCAACCACGAGTCGGCAAGCACTGGCCCCAGCCTCCTCCTCAGGAGACGCCAGCTCTCGCATCCACTCACCTCTGCCGGATCCCGTAAGGTGCGCGCGCACGCTCGTTCCCGCTCTTAAAGGGGCAGCGCGCGCACCAGACCTCATGGATGACCTTTGACCCGTGAAAACCCTGGACTATAAGAGGGGTCCAGCTCCCTAGTTCTATGCCTGAGCGTTGTTGTGTTCCCTAAGTTTGTCTATGTGATGGCCTCCTAGTTGTTTCCTGTTTCGGTCCCTGTTCCAGTCCCCGTCCCTGCACCTGTCCCTATACTTGTTTCCAGTTCCTGTTACTAGCAATCCATACCTTTCTGGTCGAGCACTGAGCTGTACCAAAGTCGTGCTACGCTACATCCACGTCTGACCTGCTTCATCTCGCCTGACGTCCGCGTGCTACCTAAGTCCCAGCTGAGCCTGCCCTGCCGCTGTCTGAGCTGCCACAGGTACCTATAGAACTATAGACAGTCACCTGCTCCCTGTTGGCCAGCTGCCTTACTGCCACAGCGGTACGGCTCAGTGGGTCCACAGACCCTTCGTGACACAGAGTTTAGGGCTCCCCGTTCTAGAGATATTCTGTGGATATGTCATAAATGTCCTTCATGGGAAGACCCTTATAAATGCCGCGGTCGCTATTGACAGCTGTAAAACACACCTGAAGTGTATGGAGCGGGCTCAGTGCGTGAGCCTGCATCAAATCTTATCCCCTCCCCACTCCATGAAGTGCCGGCACATCATGGGTCAGGAAGAGAATAAGTAAGAAGCGGTCAGGGGGCCTGGCGCTTTTATTCTTGCTAAAAACTGTGTCTTATAGTCCGAAAAATACAGTACTTTTGCAGAATACATTTTTTTTTTAACTAAAATTATTTTATTCTGCATCGCCGCTTTTCAAGAGCCATAACTTTTTTATTTTTCCGTCAATGTCGCCATATGAGGGCTTGTTTTTTGCGGGACATTTTTTTTTTGAGGGGGGGGAATAGCAATTTTGCCGTTGTTTTTTTTTACATCGTTTAACTTGCGGTTTAAATAATATGCTAATGTGTAGTCATTTTTTTATTTTTACACTTTTACTAAATAAAACCATTTTTTTAGAAACTCGTACGTTAAAATAGGTTATCATATCAAAGGGGAGAGAATAGACATGGACCGCACATCCACTGTATACTATGATCAATGCGGCTAGGCAAAATATTTAAATATGAACGAGAGGTTCTTTGTAACATTTTGATCAAATTGTATGCAAGCCCACTTGCCACTTCACGGCGACCTCTAAAAGTGGGTCCCTACTCTAGCGGTTGCAGCACCGCATGGCGGCTACCGCCACCGCAGCACCGCTCCTGCAGAGGGAGCAACCCAGGGGCCCAAAAGCACCTCATGTGCTTTAAGATGGTTATCAACACGTCCTGAGGTTCACATGCAACTGTTTTGATAAAGAATACATTAAAATAGCTACTTTTTATATTCTGACTATTTATTAGGACAGCTTTTTGTACTAAAGCCGTATTCTGGTGAATTTGTTACATTTTTTTGGAACCATTTTTCTTGGGTATTGAAAACGACCAGCTCACTTGATCGATACTCAAGCTAGTACTGAGGGTTTGGTGAGCTACCAAAGTTGTCTTTGTTTCTAGAATCTTATACTTAGCATTTTGTATTTATTTTCATTGCGTTATGTGGTTTTACAGGTTTAAGTGTAGTGTGTTTTACCTTTTACTGCTGATAATCAGCAAGTTAAAAGATATATTGCTTCCTACTTATTTTTAGAGCACCTTGTTGTGATGCACTGAAGCAGGGCAAAGTGATGTGGTTCTCAGGAGATGAAAGCATGCAAACTGCTTCGGTGTATTGGGTTGCAAATTGGCAAGGAAAATATGGCACTAACTTCATTAGTGATTTCAAGACTGTAAAATGTCCTGAGATTAGAGAAACAGCTGAATAAATCATAAGAGCGATTAAAAGGTTTGTTAACAAAGAAGTATGGAGAATGGACTTTACAGACTGTTGTAGTTTATATAACTTGATACTCCAACAGTTGCATTGATAATAGATGTGTATAAAAATAAGAGAATAATAGGATTAGAAAAATGTTTACATTTTGCATAAGTGGATTCAGTGCAGCCTGAGAAATGTCTATGTCAGAACAGATTCAACCATAGTACATGTAATAGCATAGCTCAAGTTTTGTTTACCAAGCATCATGTCCTCCATCAACATGCAATAAGAATATCACAATATATGCTGAAATATGCTTGAAATGAATATGTAAATCGTTCAGGAAAGTAAGTCACGGTGTAATTGACACGATGTTGTGGAGTAGTGATTAGCCATAGACTTGGAATGTTATATTGGAAGGCAGTCTGGCTGTAAATCTTTGGGCTAACCAAAGGAAATGTACCAACTCTCCATAAATATAGAACTTCTCTATGTCTTTTTTAAATTGCATCTTAAATTTCATTGTTATCATAGTACACACAGGACATATCATTGATAAGATCTAATGCATTATTTGTGAATCAACCCAAAATAAATAGTGGTCCAGTTCAACCCTCTTGGAAGGAGAGAGATTCTTTAATCATGTAAGAAAGATATGTAAGGAGAGATCAAATTAATAATATTTTGTATGCAATTGATAGAGTAACAAATGGTATGTAACAGAAAGTGGTCCATAAGAATAACATTGATTAAAAAAAGAACATTGCTTGTAGGAAAACAATGCTTCAAAGAGTTTATAGGGAGAACTCTGAATTCCCGGACTTCAGTAAATTCATTACAAACCTCACCAAATCAAATGTGAATTAAGAGTAAGGCCACATGGAGCGGCACTGACCCAGCCCTGCTGCAGCCAAAAACCACGGTGGCACCATTTTCGTTGCAGCTGTCAAATAGTCTGTTATTGACCCACATTGTTGCGGGTAAAACGGCCCTTTACTTGCAAAATTGTGCAGCCTTTCATTAATACACACTTTGTGGCCGCACAATTTTGCAGGTAAAGGGCCGTTTTACCCACAACAACGCACGGCCATTAACAGGCCATTTGACAGACCCGCTTCACATGGTGCTGCCAGAGTTGTGGGCCGCATGCGGCCGAGTCAGTGCCACTCCATTTGGCCTTACCTTTATTCTTCTTTGATATCAAGCAAAGGTCCCATTAGAATTAAGTGTCAGCCTGGGGCTCATTGGGCCCACTTGAAGGCCCACTCTCCAGCTAAACAGAACAAGTGCATGTGCATTCTTTAACTCCATAGTAAAATCTATGTGAAAGCATTGCACAAACAAGCCAAATCATCAGTAAGAACTGGCAGGTTATTTGTGAATTAACCCCCTCAAAACACTCCTAACAGCTATAGGATCTGAACCTTGTAGTTATTACATGGGCCTACTTCAGGATCCTCTCCCCCTCTAATAGCCCTGCCTGACCTTGTTAGATGTCTTTATAACCCACCCACTGATAAAGAAATATAATCAGTATAGCTTTTTCTACTAATCAATTGCCCGCATTCTCCACCAAATGATTAGGAAATCTTAAACAAACCCTCTTGTCTCACGGTGAAATTAAATGAAAGCTTTATTAAGTAAAAGAAAAGTTACAATAAATAGAGAGAGATAGAGAAGAAAGAAATAAGAAAGACATGGCCATGGATGTCCTCTCAAGAGTTTAGACAGAAGACCTCCATGGCCATGTCTCTCTTATTTCTTTCTTCTCTATTTCTCATTATTGTAACTTTTCTTTCTTAATAAAGCTTTCATTTAATTTCCCCGTGAGACAAGAGGGTTTGTTTAAGATTTCCTTATCAGTTGGTAGAGAATGCAGGCAATTGATTATTAGAAAAAGCTATACTGATTATATTTCTTTATCACCACAAATGGAGCAAAAGATTATATGGAAGATACAAGTTTTTTTAGCGGGCTGATTTCAACTTTTACAATATCTATTAATGAAGCTTTTTATTTTTTCAACATACATAACTAATGTAATAAACATCAGCTACTATAAGCTTGTAACTTTGCTGCTTAGGAGCACATTTTACAAGGTAAAAAGCTGTAGTTATTTGGTTTTCTTTCCATTTTTGCATTTTTGTCATTCTCCGCCGCACACGGAAAACTCTAAGATACATTATTTCTGAAGAGTTAATTTTTAGTTCAAATCCTTGTAGTAGGAATATTCAACAAGTCTGATATGTTTTTATATAACCAGAGAACTTAGTAAAGAGAGAATATTTAGTCTTCCCATCTCCTATCCACGTCCAAATAGAGATGGTAAAAAGACAACATGAAACATCCAAGGAAATTAAATGTAATGATGGATTTGAGGTGAATGTTGCTCCCAGAAGGATTCATCCCACACTAGCTGTTTATTGCAGGTTTTTACAGATATGAGCCATTAAAATTTAATGAATAATCTACCTAAAAATGCAACTGCTGGGAAAAAGAAGTGTCGGTATGATAAAGCTTGCATTCAGACATGCTAAGAAAATATACAGTACAACCAGTATAATAAACAAGACATAGTTTAATAGTTTATTAATAAACTGAAAACAGGAATAAGCATATCTAAGCACATACACGCATGGACAAGTCTACAAATACATAAACACATATACACAGACGCAAATATATAGTATATATACACACTGATACAAACATGAATGTCATACACACGCAAAAAAAAAATATACTGAAACATACATTCTGTATATGTCCAAACACCTCTACAGATAAATAAAAAAAATGGGTACAAGCATGTAAAAAATACACACACAGGGGGGGTCAACAGGGACCTAACCTAACTCCTTACTTCCAGTGGACCCAGCTGGTTAATGTGAAATAGGGTAGAGACAAGATTCAGAGCTGTTCAAGTTCATCAAGGTAATATACTTTATGTAGTTACATAGTTACATAGTTAGTACAGCTGAAAAAAGACACATGTCCATCAAGTTCAACCAAGGGACGGGAAAAGGGAAGGGAAAAATTTCTACACATAGGAGCTAATACTTTTTTGTTCTAGGAAATTATCTAACGCTTTTTTAAAGCCATCTACTGTCCCTGCTGTGACCAGCTCCTGCGGTAGGCTATTCCATAGATTCACAGTTCTCACTTTAACTTAGGCCCCTTGCACACGACCATAAAAATTGTCCGTAATTGTGGACTGCCAATGCGGTCCGCAATTAAGAACTTATTCACTTCTATTGTCCACAGACACAGTCCACAGTTTTCTTACAGGAAGGTGTCCGGGCCGTAGAAGTGTACCGCATAAGATAGGACATGTCCTATCTTTTGCGTTTTACAGGCCGTGCTCCCATTCTTTGCATGGGCGCACAGGCCGAGAATGCGGGCGGCTGTCCGCGAGGCCGGCCGTGCCTACAAACGCAGCACCTGATTACGGGCACGGCCGTGTGCATGTGCCCTTAATCTTATTAGATGCTCATTACATCTTATCGGCCAGATGTACAATAAGGAAAGCAGGTACTGGCCCTCAAAGTTTAAAGAGACTCTGTCACCACATTATAAGTGCCCTGTCTCCTATATAAGAAGATCGGCGCGATAATGTAGGTGACAGCAATGCTTTTTATTTTGAAAAACGATCTATTTTAAACCACTTTATGAGCGAATTTTAGCTTTATGCTAATGAGTTTCTTAATGCCCAAGTGGGCGTGTTTTTACTTTAGACCAAGTGGGCGTTGTACAGAGGAGTGTATGACGCTGACCAATCAGCGTCATGCAGTTCTCTCCATTCATGTACACTGCACTAGCGATATAGTTATATCGCTATGTGCAGCTACATACACAAACACTAACATTACTGCAGTGTCCTGATAATGAATATACATCACTACCAGCCTGGACGTGATATTTATTCAGAATCCTGACATGTCTGTAGCGTCTCTGTGAGATTTACAGCAAGGCAAACGTAATCTCGCAAGATTACGATGTAATTTGTCATTTCAAACAAGATTACGCTTGCCTTGCTGGAATCTCAAAGAAAAGATTCAGAAGTGTCAGGATTCTGAATAAAAATAACGTCCAGGCTGGTAGTGATGTATATTCATTATCAGGATACTGCAGTAATGTTAGTGTTTGTGTATGTGGCTGCACATAGTGATATAACTATATCGCTAGTGCAGTGTAAATGAATGGAGAGAACTGCATGACACTGATTGGTCAGCGTCATACACTCCTCTGTACAACGCCCACTTGGTCTAAAGTAAAAACACTTGGGCATTAAGAAACTCATTAGCATAAAGTTAAAAATCGCTCATAAAATGGTTTAAAATAGATTGTTTTTCTAAATAAAAAGCATTACTGTCACCTACATTACAGCGCCGATCTCCTAGGAGATAGGGCATTTATAATGTGGTGACCGAGCCTCTTTAAGTCTGAATTCACACACAGAGCTTTGCTGAATTTTTGTCCATTTTTTATGGTGTTTTTATTGGCGTTTCATGTGGTGTTTTTAAAAGGATTACATGTTACATTAAAGTCTATAGTGAAATACAAAATGCACTACAACTAACTGTGATTTGGTTGTGGCATTTTTGAGGCAATTGTGTGGTTAGTGGCGTTTTTCTCCAAACGCAGCATGCTCTGGGTATGGTGTTTTTTTGAGCCATTTTTCCCATAGGCATCTCCATAGGCCTTCAGAAAGATCAGAAAACGTATGTACAAAATGACACCAAATTAAAAACACCACCAAAAACGCTTGAAATTTTTTTACATTTTAATAGCGCTAGCATTTTTAGATTTTTTTTATGCAGTTTAATATTGCAAACAAATTTTGTGTGTGATGGGGGCCTTAGGTCAGGTTCCCACATGTCGGATATGCTGCGTAAAAATTACGCAGTGTATGCGACTGGGAAACCCGCAGTACATTCCGTCAAAAAAAACATACCACATTGTGGTGCGGTTCTTCGGACAGAGTTTTCACTGCAAAATGCAGCGCTGTCGGGAAAAAAAATGTCCATACTTACCCCCTCCCTCTTCTCTGCACGCAGTCTGGCCTTCCAGTTCTGAGTAAGTAGGTTTTTTTTTCCTGAGTCGCGATTTTTGCAGCGGAAAGTAGCAACACTTGGCTTTTTGTTGCGGGTTTTGCATCCCCATTGAATTAAATTCTGGGAAACACACAACAGAAAATCAATGAAAACGCAGCATATATAGACGTGCTGCAGATTTAAATTAGTTTACGCTGCAATTTATTAACGTTTAAGCTGCATGTTTTTTTCTGCAGCGTCGGCATGAGATTTTCTAAATCTCATCCATTTTGCTGCTACTGTAAATACTGCGGAATTTGAAAATCAGTTCCATACATATATAATAATACATGAATATAGTTGTTTCTGCGGAAGGTGTATCGCAAACATTCTTCCAACAAAATGTGTCATATGTGACTGGACCATAATTGTACCACAAAAATGTCACAACTGATTACTTGCGACATTTTAGTAAAATTTTCAACTTTTCTTGTTGCTCCAAAAATTTGGAAAATAACAAGAAATGTGGGCATGGGTCTTCAAAAGTGGCGTCATTTTAGCCAATGTTAAAGCTTGACTACTTTATCCACATGTTGCAACAAATTTATGACTGCATTTTCCCTCTTGGATAAATCTGTCACAACATACATCACGGCCACTTATTTTCACACAGGCTAGAATCACGCCACCAGTTTAGCAACTTTTTCTGATTTGCGTTTTTTTTTAAAACTTTTTTTTAAAAAAAAGTCATATTCCATAAATGTGTCTCGATCCTGGCTAAGCAGTAGGGCATGTTCACTTTTTACTCCAATTTTACAAAGTAACGTGCATTATGCAAATTACTAGTATCAATTCTCAAGCAAATTGTTAATTAATATGTCACAAAGCAGATTAGACACTATTTTGGAGTAAAATGCAGAAAAAAAAGTGCAAATACGTTTGGGTTTATGCTTTTTATTCATAGATATGGAGGACTAGAATGTCAAACTATTAGATTTTAGGCCTATTGTATAACATCAAATGACATGTTTCTGAGGCATAAAATCAGAAGAAAAAGATCAGTTTCAAATTTCCTGGAACTAGCTGCTTGTGGTAATGGTGCAACTGTACAAGATAATGACAGAATTTATAATAATAGTAATAATAATCATCTTTATTTCTATAGCGCCAAAATATTCTGCATCACTTTACAATTCAGAGGGAACATGTACAGAAAATATCAGACATTACATATTGACAAAACTAATTTACAATTCAAACAAGAGACGTGAGGACCCTGCTCGCAAGAGCTTACAATCTATGAGGAAATAAGGGAGACACAAAATGTAAAAAAGTGCTTGATTTGGACATTGGTCGAGCCATCATTTGTACAAATTTTTGGAAGACATAAAAAGCTGCATGAGCCGGTCACCCAGCTGGTATCTGCGTATGTGTATGTGCATAAAGGCAGTTTTAGACAGTTCAATGATCGGTCAAACAAGCATTCATATGAAAGCTCATTCCTGATCAGCTGAGAACAAGCAAACACTCGCTCATCAGCTGATCTGCTTGTTTATGCGGCCAATAAAATGGTCGCTGATTGGCAGCACATCTCCCCGTGTAAACAGGGAGATGTGCTGCCGACATGACGGAAATGTGTGCGGACCAACGATCTTGGTAACAATTGTTCGTCCCCATACATTATCCTTCGTTTATACAAAACAAAAGAATTCAACAGGTGGGCACTACTCACAGTCCTCACTTATCCTGGGAGCAGGTATGTCTCCGAGGGTTGAAATATATAAAACAGGTCACGGTGGTGCTCAGCTAAAAGATAAGTACCCAGCTATCCAACAATCCAAAGAAGAACGAAAAGAAAAAAGCGGAAACTCACCATCCTGCGTTAAAATCCTTTTATTTCAGCTCATAAAACATCCAAAGACAGGGGGTGAGGGAGGATGTTCCAAGCAGCATGTGAAAGAAGCAAAAGAGCACCCATCAATGTCCTGTCTTGTCGACCGGCGCACATTTTGACGGCCCATATTGGGCAGTGTAACAAAACTTTTAGGGTGCATGGATTGTGAGAGATATGGCTGAATGAAACGATCAGACGGTGAGACATAAAATAGAAGGGGGTATTTTAAAAGAAAATCAATTTTGCACAATGGACTGAGACTGTACTCAAATTCTGTCAGAAGTTTTTAGGCCTGACAGCACGATACGGGGGGGCTTCGATTTTTTTTTATTACTCTTGGCATACCCCCTGAGGCTGCAGTGTATACCCTCTTGGTTACGCATACCTCAGTTTGAGAACCACTGCTCTATAGCACCAACATATTTTCTAGTTCTGTACACAGAATACATTTACCTCCCAATGGTTTGTATCCCCAGTGACGTTCACGTACAGAATAATTTCATTAAAGGTTTTGTTTCACGAATATAACCCCCCTCTATGAGCCAGAATGGAGAGCAGCTCTGTAAGATTCTGTCAAACACACGCATACACATAAGGGTCATATCATTATCTTGCATCATTATGTTTTGTAGAGTTAGAGGATGTAAATAAGATTATACAATGTAAAAATTACCCAAAAACAAAACAAAACCCATAGAGAAGGAATTCCCAATACATTACTATGTAATTTCCAACTCTCTCCCGCTATTACCTTCTTTTGTTCTGCTTCATTATGGTCCCTCTGCACTTTTGCTAACATTATTACAGTGATATCTATCAGCAATTTAATTTAATTAATCTTGAATAATATAATCCAAATCCTTAGCTGCACCTTGGTTTGGTCAGTGGGTTTTATTTATGAACCACAAAATGGTAATATTTTTTATGATTTCCAAGCTTGTCAAAATGGTTCACTCATCACTAATCTCTATGTAATTGGTTTGTGTCATTTCTCCTGTTTATATTGGTCCCTTGATCTTCCCTTCCTAAGCAGCTGTTCTAAGATGAGTCAGAGCTGGTAAGCAGAACACAGTGACAGCACATAGGAACAGCCCGTGCTACCATGCAATAAGTCTGTGCTGTCCAAAACAGCATATCTAATCTTCAGTTTTTAAAGGGAATGTGTTGCCAGCAAAACATGTTTTTTTTTTTTTAGTTAAACAATTAGTGTGTAGGTGATTAAACATTGTTCTAATTTTTTTTTTTTTTTCACGAGTCAGAAAATATTATAAATTTGATTCAATTGGATTCTAATTTATAATATTTTCCATTGCTGGTCACTAGATGGAGCCATTCCCAAAATTGCAGCATTGCATGTGGTAAAGCAACCACATTGCTTTATGCTGCAAAGTTGGGTAAAAATCCCTCGCTCTAGTGAGCTCTCAGAATCCCCCCCTCCTTTATCCTGGCTAGTGCCGGGAGAAACGAGGGGTTTGAACGGTCTAACCTCCTACACTGTGTGTCGCCATTTTTTGAGCTAACACACAGTGTAGTAGGTTTACATACAGTAGTAAACACACACTGAAACACAAACCTACATAGAAGTCCCTTACCTGCTCCAGTCGCCGCCGCTGCCTCCAGTCTATCCGCTCCGTCTGCTGCCGCTGCTCCATGTGCACAAGTCCGGAAGCCGCGACCGGAAGTAGTAATATTACTGTCCGGCCGCGACTTCCGGTCCACAGGAAAATGGCGCCGGACGACGCGCATTTCAAATTGAAGTGTGGGAGCGGCGCATGCGCCGTTCCCACACAGCGGCATACATGATACTGGATGGAACGGGCCCAGTTCGCAGTCCCTATGGGACTGGAGCTGCCGTATTCCATGTCTGTATGTGTCGTTAATCGACACATACAAAAATGGAAAAAAAAAATGGCAGCCCCCATAGGGAAGAAAAAGTGTAAAAATACAAAAAAGTAACACACAAACACACTAATTAATCCAAACGTTTTTAATAAAGCACTAACATCTTTAACATATTAAAAAAAAAATTGTGGTGACACTGTTTCTTTAAATTCCTAATACTTCCTGACTATGGACTTTAATTCACCTGTGTTAGGATATTTAGGCCTTTTCTCCTCCCCCTTCCCCATTTTCTTTAGGACTATTTTTGGGACATGGGACAATTTAGGTAAAGAAATTATGTTGCACAAATATATGAAGCTTATTTGTGTCTAGTAGACATTACAGCGTTGCCTTGTGGAGCATTTTATACAGTGTAGTTGTTATAAAAAATATACAAATATGCAGCGATACATAGTTTTGCACATATAATATATCGATATATGTCAAGATCAAATTAAAATGGTGACCAAAAGTTTTTGGTAGGTTTTAAAGCCTGGAACCATGAAACCTTTCAAGCACTGTGTCATACGCAGAGGTCTAACTTAATGTTCTTGGGCCCTAACGCAAATCTGTACCAGCCCCCCGCCCAACTGCCATTTGCAATGACTTCCCATTGTACCGATCTATATATCTCATAAAAGTAAAGTATTCATTTGTATATTATGATAAAACTGTCTAGCATTACTACATTATCTCGCAAATATCATCATATATAGATTTATAGGAAAAGACAAAGTCTGTAGCACCACTTAATTCAGATACCCATGCTTTTTACAACAGTAATCCCCCATTACCATACAAACAATAAGCAGAAGGATTCTGAGGCAACTAGTCATTTTAAGACACAGCTTTTACTTCTTCAGCATGTGTGTGTGTGTGTGTGTGTATATATATATATATATATATATATATATATATATATATATATATATATATGTATATATATACTGTATATACTTGTCCTTCTCAACGAATTAGAATATCATCAAAAAGTTTATTTATTTCAGTAATTAAATTCAAAAAGTGATACTCATATATTGTATAGATTCATTACAAACAGAGTGATCATTTTTTCTTTAAATGTTGAAGATTATGGTAACAGTTAATGAAAACCCCAAATTTAGTGTCTCAGAAAATTAGAATATTATATAAGCCCAATTTCAAAAATGATTTTTAATACTGAAATGTTGGCGTACTGAAAAGTATGTACAGTATATGCCCTCAATACTTGGTCGGGGATCCTTTTGCACGAATTACTGCATTAATGCGGCGTGGCATGGAGGCGATCAGCCTGAGGCACTGCTGAGGTGTTATGGAAGCCCAGGTTGCTTTGATAGCCGCCTTCAGCCTGCATTATTGGGTCTGGTGTCTCTTACCTTCCTCTTAACAATACCCCATAGATTCTTTCTAGGGTTTAGCTCAGGCGAGTTTCTAACATACAAACTCCAAAATCTTGTAGAAAGCCTTCCTAGAAGAGTGGAAGCTGTTTTCCCTGCAAAGGTGTCAGGAAAATGCCTGTTCCCTTAAGGTTACCATGACTATGGTTCTGGCTTCTGGGAGTGTCTGTTTTACCTTGAGCCTATCTCTTTTGTCTGTCTTTCTGCCTTCAGGTATAGAATTACTATTTATACCTAACCTCCTCCACCTCTCCCTTGCTACTCCTGATATCCGCTTGCCTTCCGATTTGGACTTTCTGTTTAAACCTGGCTGTCTGGTTTCCTGCTCAGGTTAGTCTGCATTGGACCTCCTACCCAACACTAAACTTTGCTAAGACAACCTGGGTCCTAAGCAGCAAAGTACATCCCACCTTGCGGTCGGCTCTGGCGAACACCTTAGGGTCGCCTTAGACACTGTCGATCAGATTTGTGATCACAGTTCATTCATTCTGAACCTATTTTATCTAAGGGAATTCTGGTTTCTGCAATATCATTGGCTCTTTCAACTGAGATTAAAAAATCTCTGCAACTCACTCCGCAAACCATTCCTGCTGGTTCAGATTTTGTTTGCTCAATGAGTTACATGATTCTGTTTTGTGTAGCCATCCAGGGATAACTAGTACTAAAAGGTTGGTGTCGCGGTCTCTGCTTGCAATGTCTGGGCTCGCGCTAAGACTCGTTGAACTCGTCCTAAGTGTGAATTACTGCCAATGCCTGTTCCGTAAAGACCCTGGTCTCATCTGTCCATGGATTTTGTTACTGATTTACCTCTCTCTGAAGGGAAAACTGTCATTTGGGTTGTGGTGGGCCGTTTCAATAAAATGTGTCATTTCATCCCATTGCCTCAACTTCCTAATTCCAACATTTTTTCTAAATTGTTTATTGATCAAGTGGTTCGTCTGCATGGTATTCCGGAAAATATTGTCTCTGATAGAGGTGTACAATTTGTGGCTAGCCTCTGGAGAGCCTTCTGTAGGAAACTTGGTGTACAATTATCATTATCTTTTGCATTCCACCCTGTGAGTAATGATCAAACCGAACATTTTAACTAAACCTTGGAACAATATCTGAGGTGTTATGTTGCTTATAAACAGGCTGAATGAGTCTTATATCTTCCTTTAGCGGAATTTGCGATAAATAATCGCCACCATGTTTCCTTTGATACCTCACATTTTTTCTACAATTATGGTTTTCATCCTCATTTTGGTTCATTTTCCGCAACTTTTAGTGATAACCCTGAAGTGAAATTTAAATCAAATAAACTGTGCACAGTTTGGGCTCAGGTTCAATTGAACCAGAAGAACTCCCAAGGTATTCAAAAGAAAAATGCCAAACAAAAGACGTACGGTGTGTCCTATGTTCAGTGTGGGTCAAAAGGTGTGGCTTTCTACTAAAAATCTGCGACTGAAAGTGCCTTCTCGCAAGTTTGCTCCTAGGTTTATTGGTCCATCTGAAATTGTTAAAATAATTAACCCTGTGTCTTTTCGTCTGGCTCTTCCTCCACCTTTTAGGATTTATGATGTATTTCACAAAATGCTCCTAAAAAAAATTCTTACACAATCTAATTCACTCAAGAAACCTCCTCCTCGAGTTTAGGTTGAGGGAGATGTGGAGTTTGAGGTTAAGAAAATTGTGGATCAGGGGTATTTTACAGTACTTCGTGCACTGGAAGAGATATTGGCCAGAAAAGCAAACTTGGGTTCCTGCCCATTCAGTATATGCCAGTCATTTGTTCAAAGTTTTTTATTTAAAGTTTCCTTTAAAACCTAGTCTGAGGTTTAAGGGTCCGGTGGACCCTAGTAGAAGGGTGAGGGGTACTGTCAGGAAAATGCCTGTTCCCTTAAGGTTACCATGACTATGGTTCTGGCTTGTGTATCGGTTCTACCTTGAGCCTATCTCTTTTGTCTGTCTTTCTGCCTTCAGGTATAGAATTACTATTTATACCCAGCCTCCTCCACCTCTCCCTTGCTTGTGAATTTTCCTGTCTTCTGATGACTGATCAAGCTTCCTACACTACCTGCACTCATGACTTCTGAAACATTTTGGAAACTGACCTCGGCTTGTCTCTTGTTAACCCCTTGTTTGCTGATTTTGGATTATCTGCTTCCGGACGGTTTTGACCTTTGCTATTATTGATATCCGATTGCCTTCTGATTAAGACTTTCTGTTTAAACCCTGGCTGTCTGGTTTCCTGCTCAGGTTAGTCTGTATTGTACCTCCTATCCAACGCTGAACTCTGCTAAGACAACCTGGGTCCTAAGCAGCAAAGTCTACCCCACCTTGCAGTCTGCTCTGGCGAACACCTTAGGGTCGCCTTAGACACTGTCGATCAGAGTTGTGACTGATTTCAGGTTGCAGTTTTTTGTGCATGCTCTCTCCCGGCACTCTCCAGCAGTCTTTGGGGAATCGCTCAAATTGCAATTCCATAACAAAAGGTGGGATCAACTCCATATTAATGCCTATGGATTTTAAATGGGATGTCATAAAAGCTCCAGTAGATGTAATGTGTAGATGTCTACCTGTTCACCATATGCAATATATCCATTTATAGCTCTGCATTCCTCATGTAGGTGAGGGGCCCTGGGGCCTTTCATAAATCTAGGCCAATGTGCAACTGCTCTGGATTTTGCTATGGCTTAATATCTAATGTTCTAATGCTATCCTGTTATGCTATCCTGTCAACCTTGATGGTCAGATTTTATATGTTCAAACAGTTAGTCCCCAGAAGATAATAAATCCACTTGCAACTTGTATGTACCTTAATACATAAAGACAAAGTAGAGATGAAGAACAAAGGAACAAGGAATGATTGAGCCAGATTCTTTCAAACTGTGTTTTCTCCTAATTCTTGTGACTTCTGAAATAGCTCTTCCTCCCCCTCCCTAACATGCACACACGCGCTTATCCTTTAAATATCCCCATTTAAATGCAGATTTCTGGCCTCAGCTGCAGTGACTTTTTATGTCTAGAAAAGTAAGGAGAAGGCAAGTAAAAGAAAAGAGAAGAGTTTGATGGAAAGAGGAAATGTGTTTAAAGGGATATAATAATTATGAGTAAAATGTACTCTGTAAGGAAGACATTCCACGTTTTTCATCTCTTGTAAGAATATTTTATACAGTTTCTATTAGTTTCCTGAGCAAAATTCCTAACGGTTCATAATTATGCCGTAACATTTTACAAAACGGCAATGCCTTTGCATGATTGAAAAGTGCTGAGAGCGAGAATTGGTTGGCTACAGTGGACAGGGGAAGTTAATAGATCTGTAAGTACAGGAGACATGCTAAGTTAAAATTGATTTAAAAATGGCAAAAATTAGAATGATCATTCTAACTTATTATCTTTGAGCGCAAATAGAAATAAAACTATTGTTTCCAACCAGTGTCTGCAATGTTCACATGTTCTGGATTCTGTCAGAATTTAGGCACCGAAATTGCATGTGAATTTGTTTTTTTATACCCCATTCTCACACATTAAGGAAAACGCTGGCGTGGAATAATGAACGAACGGCAGATTTTAAAATCCACAGGATGTTGTATTTGCCACAATGAAAAGCCATTGTTAGCTCCACTGAATTATAATTAGGATAATCCATCTGGAGACCCTTTGGCCAATCCGCAGCAGAAATCCAAGTTTCATCCGCAGATTTTCTAAAAAATGCTGTGTGAAGATGGACTAAGTGTGACCTATTGGCTGGGAAATTTGTCTGACCTGCTTTTCTTTAGTGGTCACGACTAGTGCTCTAATTGTAGCATGTACAGTAGAGTAGACACAACATGTGACTATAGACAGATTGGTAATATAGAAAAAAAAATATTTAATTGACAATATATATTTTTTAAATTAACAATTGTGGCCTGTGACTTTAGTAAGTATGATACCAGAGGACATTAAATGACCAGGCAGCAATACTTGGATGTGCAAAGTCCACAAGCCTTTAGTTAGATGAACAGGCTGTTAGATCTAGGGACATTTAGTACATATATATTTTAGGCACAAAGGCTTACGGTGGTCATAGTAATAAAATAACTCTCAGCTGATCCCGCTATCTTTCTCAACTTTTCCATTATAATTTCCGTTCGGATTGGCTGTTATTTTTAAAGGGGACGGAAGATAAATATCTGCCAACCATCGAGAAAACAAAATTGTGGACAGGTAAAAATTCAACCTGTCGCATCTGACTTATTTGGGCCAACCTTCAATGTCCTCCTTGGTTTTGAGTTCTAAGTGTTTAGATGCCATATAATTGATCAATGCTTTATAACTGATAAATAGCCTTCTATGCTAAGGGGGAGTCATAGGTCTTTATACTATCTGTATTATGTACTCCGACTATATCTGATGTGATGTTTCTTAGTGTAAAGAAATGTCATAGGTACCTTATTATACTAACCCTGAGAAAATTGTTATCATGCGGCTACACATAGTAATAGATCTGATACTGTTGAAATACAGTGTCAGATTTATTGTACACGGAAATATGAGGAAGGCAATGTATGGGCTGAGCCATGGCTGAAATGTTAACATGTAGTCGCAGCCAGGGTTGTGTTCAGAAATAATTAAAAAAAAAGCAGAATATCTACTAAAAATAATTTAGAAAGCAACATAGAACAGTTTGATCAAGCTATCCTATCGGTTCAACATGTAACTTTTTTAACCTTAACTAAATCCCCCCATGAACCACAGGCACATGTTGGGAAATGCATAGGAATGGCATAGGGCTTTTTAGGGCAATTCTTCAGGACGGGTTTCCTTTTTCAATGGTATTTTGCTAAGGCAAGAGACCTGGATAATAAGGATTATGGTGAGATAGAGATAAAATTAGATGCAGCTGCGTTAATAGAAAACAAGAAAAACTGCTGGATGGGAAGATATGTATATTACTATTCAAATACTATAGTGTTTTGCTTATTCTATCTACTGAATGTGTTTGAGTTATAAAATTTGGTATTTACGGGTTTGGATTTGTATAGCGGCCTTTGTCCTTATCAAATCAGAGGCTTTGGTTTGTATTATACCATCGCATATCTGCAGAAAGCACAGGAAATCAGCTAATATACTGAATGTTAGGCAGTTCAGGAGAGAAAAAAAACCTTGAACCTGCAGTATTCGCCTTGCTGATTTGGATTTTATGAAGCTGACTTCAATTTCTAACAGAGGGCAGCGCTACTGGCCATTTAGGCCCGATTCACATGAGCGTTAATCACATCCGTTTGCTGTGCGTTAAAACAACGCACAGCACAAGGACCCATTGTTTTCAATGGGGCCATTAACACATGCGTGATTTTTCACGCCGCGTGAGTGCGTTGCGTGAAACTCACTTCATGTCCTATATTGGTGCGTTATCACACACCTGCACGCCCATTGAAGTCAATGGGTGCGTGAAAACCACGCACCGCACACGGATGCACATCCATGTGCGGTGCGTGATTAACGCATCAATTCAATTGAAAATGATAATATAAATAAAAAAATATGTGCTTTGCGAATGCGTGAATAATGCATGCCACTTGCAAAGCATACTGATGCATAACGCAACACACACTGACCAGATTCATGCGCATTTTTCACGCTCGTGAATCTGATACGCTCGTGTAAATGAGGCCTTCTTATTCTTGGTAATTCTATGCAGAAGTGTTTCTGAACATCTCAGGAAGAGGAGGTTACAGAAGGAAGAGCAGAGCCACAGCCAGGAAAAGCAGAATATCCAGAGCTGGTCTGAAGTTCCTAGTAGGCCGTATATACCACATTCTGATGAAAGGGAATTATGGCAAGCGATTCAGTGCCGATACTACAGTGTTCTTGGCATTTTCTAGCTACATCCCTGCTTTCAGCTGTGTCTGCATGCTCAGGCACTATTATTTAGGAGTATAGTATTTGGGGGCATTGGCTAACACTGTAGGTACAGTAATGGGGGCACCTATAGACTAGAAAAATGATCAACTCTGGCACAAAAATAATTGAGTATAAAAATAAATAGATTTTATTACAGATAGACACAACAGAATAAAAAGATGAGTCACACAATGAGAAGGCGTCAACCTATGCAAAGACCAAAGAAACATATATATAGAGAATGATTATGCGTAGATATAAAGATACAAGCGCATGTGTACATTGGAGTCCAAAAGAGGGCAACCAACCTGCATGAGATGTGTAACTAGGTAATCAATATAGTAACAACAATAGCCCAGTATAAAGTGCTGGAGAGTGCAAGTAGCGCAGCCTATGGCCACGAACTAGTGGACTAAACATATGTCAGACGCAGAGCTAAGACCTGTGCAGCCCAAAACTGAAGGGCAGAATCACATGAGGCCAAAAGCATGAAACACGAACACCTGTTCTAAGTAATATACATACCCAAAGTCATGGTCCTGCACCGGGAAGACGCCAACACTTTATACTGGGCTATTGTTGTTACTATATTGATTACCTAGTTATACATCTCATGCAGGTTGGTTGCCCTCTTTTGGACTCCAATGTACACATGCGCTTGTATCTTTATATCTACGCATGATCATGGTCTATATACATGTTTCTTTGTTCTTTGCATAGGTTGACGGTGACACCTTCTCATTGTGTGACTCGTCTTTTTATTCTGTTATTTCTATCTGTAATAAAATCTATTTATTTTTATACTCAATTATTTTTGTGCCAGAGTTGATCATTTTTCTAGTCTATAGGTGTCTCCAAGTTGTTTTTGATTAATGCAACAAGTTACGCTTGGTTATTTAATGTGGATTTCTCATAGCAATATAGATGATTGATTGATATACATATTCACTTTTTGATGTTACACATTGTATCACTAATTCTCTGAGTAAATTCCTCTCAGCCCTTCTTGGGTATAGTTGGTTCTCTACAGTAATGGGGGCACCTGGGGTAGCAGCAGACACAGAATTAGTGGTAGTAACGGGATGAGGGAGGTTGTGTTGCTATGGAGAGGGTGTAAATATGGTGCAGAAGTTGCACATGTACCAGTCTCTATAGGGTCTGTACAAATGCATTTATGCACAGACCAGTCCCTATATAAACCAGTACATGTGCACGGCTCTATGTAATGTATGGTGGACAACAAATGTCTATCATTTTACATTACATGGAGCTCAGTATATGTATCAGTACCAATGCAATGTAAGATTGAGGACAACAAATACATTTCTATACAGATCAACCTCTTTAGAAAAAAGATTTTGAATTTAACTTTATTTTCTGAGCTACAATTACCTTGAAAAAAATAAGATTATTGGGGGTCCCCACAAGATTATTTGCACAGGAGACCCCCACCACCCTTAATCCAGCCCTGGTTGGGTAAAGTGCTCTGCAAATTTTCTGCAGATCTCTAAAGTCAAAAGGCACACTGGATGCCACTCTCAATCTTAAAAGGGTATTCTTAATTCAGACATTTATGGCATATCCACAGAATATGACATAAATGTCTTATAGATGTGGGTCCCAGCTCTGGGACCCATAACCTATGTCATGATGTGGGTTCCGTGCATGTGTGTGGCTCTCTCAATTCACTTTAACACATTTTATTCCTTTTCACCGTTCTCAGCATTTGTACAACGTCTTTCTTCCTCTGCACGCCCACACCTCTCCATCCTATACAGCCTGGCCAGCTGCTTTTTCCTCTTTTTCTCCCTTATGTGTACACTGATCTCATGCATCTATTATTCGTGTTAATGTTCACAAAACCTCAATCTCATTTTGTACATATAACACAACATTCAGTGCCTGGAGACTTATGCTGGGAGGACAAATTTTTTTTTCTTCTAAGGAAGGAGTTAAATGCGCTTAGATGCACTTGTTATTGAGATGAGAGATGGTGTAATGTTCAAGGTGCTAGAAAGATTGGTTTAATGCAGCAGTAACAGGTGTACTGGCATACAGTAGGTTTCAAGGTATCTGAATCACCCACACATTACTGATAGTTATTTCCATCACGCTTAACAAAGCTCAAAGAATCATTTTGAATTTTTATATTATGTTAACCAAGATGAAGTTCTTATTCCTACCTATCTGTGGCCACATACAAAAGGACCTGTGCAAATTCACGGTTACAGGTGTAATGCAATAATAGATGTAATGCAGAACAGATCAGGCTTAATACCAGTATTACGTCTTCAACACCTTGGCCTCTAGCGGTTAGACTGAACCGTACGAAGATCACCATAGGATATCATAAGTCTGGGTTCTGCAGAACCGAGGGAGGTCCAGGTGTTGCGGCGTAATATGGACACCGAAAATTCACCTGTATTATGGCCATATGAAAGTGGCCTATTTGTATTTAAACCCCTTCACGACTGCCATACGGCTATATACGTTCCAACTGCCGATGCCTTGTGCAGTTGTCATGTATATAAACGTTGGCAGACTGGAACGGGGTTTAATGAGTGCAATGCTGCTTTATTGAGAGCAGCGCTGAGCTCTGATGTCTGTCAGGGCTGTAAGAGCTCCGGAATACACCCACCTGTAGATAGCGCAAACCCCCTATCGGTAGCGCCATATAAGCTCCCTCTAGAAGAAGTATCCCCTTCCAAAGCGCTCTGGCCAGGGATTCCCCTCCTAGTGGAAGCCTCCGACGCCTCTTCATCCCCTCTGTAGATAGTGCCACCCCATGCATAAAGTGTCACCCTCCTATAGATAGCACCATCCCCCCTGTAGATAGCACTAGACCCCCCCCCCCATCCGAGTAGATAGCATCACCTAAGCCTCCTCTAGAAGCAGAATCCCCGGTACTCCGTTCCTAGAGGGAGCTTTGGTGGCACTATCTACAGGGATGGGGGGGATGGTGCTATCTACAGGGGGGAATGGTGCTATCTACAGGTGGTGGCTCTATCTTCAGGGTTTTATTTTGCTATATACGGGGAGTCTGGCACTGTCTACATGGGCATTATGTGTGGCACTATGTGGGCACTATCTACAGTGGGAACTGTGGCACTATGTGGGCACTATCTACAGTGGGAACTGTGGCACTATGTGGGCACTGTGACACTATCTACAGTGAGCACTATCTACAGTGGGAACTGTGGCACTATGTGGGCACTATCTACAGTGGGAACTGTGGCACTATGTGAGCAATGTTGCACTATCTACAGTGGTATTGTGTCACGATCTACATGGGCACTGTGGTGTTTTCAGGTTGCTGGGACAAATAAAAACCTAACAAATAAAATTCATCCATTTTTTTTTTTAAATGACATAAAAAATGGATGGCAAATGGCATTTAAAAACCGTCAGACGGCCAGGAAATGAATTCAAAGTTTGAGGCACATTGATGCAAAACAGCCATGAAAAACTGACAGTTGATCCGATGTTAACTGCCCTTATTTTTATGTTTTGTAAATATAGCCTTATAGCCTACTTCACTCTCAACTCACAGCGATCCAGGCTGATGGAGAGAGAAGAAGACTAATTGTTACAGAGCTGTACAATATATATGTATAGATCTATACAAATATAATATAAATAAATATATATACAAATTGACAAAAAAAAAATGTTGACTTTTTTGTGATTTGTACGTTCATAATAAAAATGTAAAACATGGAATTAATTAAACTAATTTCGAAAATGAAAGCCTCATAAATCTTGGAAAAAAAACAAAGTAAAATAATTGTGATATTTAAAGCAGTTGCAAAGATATTATAGTTCAAAAAAGTGCTGTAAAATTTGACATAGACACAGGGGCATCAATGATCCTTGGTCATGAAAGGGTTACTCACTATTTACACATAGATAGGAACCTCATTATGCACTATTACATTGCTAACATTTGTATTTAAAAATGAAATGCCTTTTTATAGCACTTCTGTACCAGACTGTGACACCCCCCCCCCCCCACATTAAAATTTGCATTGCCAGCTTCTATGGTGGGCGTAGAACGCACAGGAGTATAGCATAGGAGTAACATATATAAGATTAACAAATTTGGAAGAAGGAGCTGGGAAAAACAATGGAGGGAGCTAGAATGTATGTGTACATCACAAAACTCCGCTCCATATCTCTAAAGTAACTGATTACAGTTGCAAATTCCTATTGACGTTTACCATAGGAAAAACATGTGGAATACAATTCAACAAAAAGGGTACATTCGTGAGCACATAAATTTCATTTCGGGGAAAGAGAATATTATAGCTTAAATGTCATTTCTCTAATTAACTTTTTCCTCTCGCTGGCTGCCAGGGCTAAAAGTGCTGGAGGTGTCAATACATACTGTCATTATTTTTTTCTTTGAACGGTGAGTGCTACCCTGGAATCTCCACAATATAGTAGTCACCCAATATGTCATCCTCTGGCCGCAGCCTCTTTTGCTAAACAATGACTAAAACATATTTAGGTCGCTGTTAACAGTGGGTGTAAAGTTTATTTGTTCCTCCCTAATCAATAACTACAAGGAAAACTTTTTTTGTTGACTATTTAATTTAATTCAATTCAATGCATTACTTTGGGAATTGCTGTTTAAAAGTTCCTTATATAGTCTGGTCGGTTCAGCACTGGTGATTTAACTTAAAAAGCGCTGACCTCGTCAACTTGAAGGACATTTCTCTTTGTGAAGTGATGAATATACATGGACATTGTATAAAAATGAGGCCAGGTGCACACATGGACTAAGGGTTTGAGAACAGAGTACTGTATATTGCAAATTTATTCATAAAGGACTTTGTATCCACATGTGAGCCTCTAAAATTTTGGACAAACATGTTCATTTCAATGCTGAGTTGCCGAAGGCTGGAATCACACACAGCAATTATGTCAACGTTATGATTTTTTTGGGGGAAATTTCTTTAATAAAAAATGCTGTGGGCAGATGTTTGCTAATGTTTGCCAATAGCAGTTTGGACTGGGGTGCACTGGGTCCACCACAGAAATTTATTCTGACGGCCCTTATCCATCCGTACCAAAACAAGGAATTTTCAGTTTTCCAACTATTAATTGTACATGAATAGATTATGCCGCTATGTGTTGTACATATAACTAATCCAGCTCTATGCTGTACATATAGCTAATCCAGCTATATACTGTACATATGCACAGTTGAGTCAGATTATTATGACTACCTCCTACTTTTGATGTTGGCAGCGAGTAGCCCATGAAGGAAGTAATGTGTCGTGGGATGGGCTTGGTGGGTATATAAGGTGTGCGATAGGCTGTCAACACATATCACTCGTTGTTGCTATGGGTAAAAGGGGCGATTTATCAGAGTTTCAAAAAGGGATGATTATTTTATTGACTTTTGGGCCAAGGGTATTTCCCAAACAGCGCAGTTTGTGAACTGTTCGCGTGTTGCTGTGGCGAAAGTGTATAGTGAGTGGACAAATGGTACCATTGGGAATAACCGACTTAGAAACTGTGGAGCACCACGTGCCATTGTTTTGAGAGGTGAACGTCGGCTACGAAGGTGCGTGAGGACCGAACGACACGCTACAGTGGAGCCGCTCACCAGGAAAATCAACCAGGGGGCTACCAGATGGGTGTCTAAAACAACAGTTCAGTAAACCCTACTGCGTATGGGGCTCTGAAGCAGACGGATGGTCACTGCTCCTATGCTAACAAGGGTGCATTAGAAACAAAGGCTTCAATTTGCACGGCAGCATCGGAATTGGACCACCGATGATTGGCAAAGGGTTGCCTTCTCCGATGAGTCACATTTTCTGCTTCATTGAACAGATGGACGTTGGTGTGTCAGGCGAGAAACATCAGAGAACAAGAACCCTGAAACTATTGCTGGAAGAACACAAGCTGGTGGCGGCAGCGTTATGGTCTGGGGAATTTTTTCATGGCATTCTCTGGGGCCACTCATCCATGTGAAAGACACTGAACTGATTTGGGGATTTGAGTATGAATCCATCGTTGCAGACCACGTCCACCCATACATTCTGTTTGTCTTCCCTGGGGCAGATGAAATCTTCCAGCAAGACAATGCGACATGTTACACGGCTAGAAATGTCCGACAGTGCTTGGAAGAGCACGACCAAGATTTCCAAATACTTCCCTAGCCCGCTAATTTGCCAGACTTGAACCCAATTGAGCATCAGTGGGACCACCTCAATCATCTTGTTCGCTCTATGGATCCTCCGCCAAGCACCCTCCAGCAAATGTGGGATGCACTGCAGTCAGTATGGCTCCAGATACCTGAGACAACCTACCAGAACCTTATTGAGTCACTCCCAGCCCATCTAGCTGCTGTCCGTGCTGCACATGTCGGTTACTCTAGATATTAGCTGGTGGTCATAATAATGTGACTACAGGGGCGTAACTATAGGGGTCGCAGCGGTCGCAATTGCGACCGGGCCCCACATCAATGAAAAGTTACTATAGAAACTGGGGCCTATGTAATAAACTACACGGGCCCCTGTTACTATAGTAACATACAGTACTTACCCCCTTCTTTCCGGAGCGCAGCGGAGGTTCTGACGTCACAGCGCTGTGTGCAGCGCATGACGTCACGACACTATGCGCTGCGCACAACATCCCAACACTGGATGGAGTGAGGACCTCCACTGCGGCCAAAGAGGTGGGAAAGTTTAATATTATTGCTGAAGCTAATGTGTCGGGGTCTGACTCCCGGGACCCCCACCAATCAGCTGTTTTGAAGGGGGTGCAGCCGCTTGTACGAGCGCTACTTCCGGTCACTTTGTCACACTGAATCACCGACACGGATGTGTCAGTGATTCACAGTGTGAGCAAGTAAGGGAAATGAAGGAGAAGTAGCGCTCATATGAGTGCTGCATCCCCTTCTAAACAGCTGATTGGCCATCAATGTTTAGGGACTAGACAATCATGTGTTAGGCTTAGACCCAAGTGAGGGTCTTTCTCAAGCAGTCACTGCTTGAGGAAGACCCTCACTTAGGTCGAAACGTCGCTATTTATGGTGGAATAAAGATACTCCTTTTGATACTTTGATACCTGTGTGTGCTGCGGTTTTTCTATCTACCTATGTCTATTTGGAGTTGGACTGGCTACAACTTGACACTGCTTGCACCGATTGAAACCTTTTCCTGTTTAATGCCCCTCATGAATTCTTCTGGGACTGTGATGTGCTACTGATTTCTCTTTTTGTGTTAGGCTTAGATACAGGGCCCCAGCAGACAGTAATCTTATACTGTCTAAGATTACTGACTGCTGGACCCTGTATCACTCATGCATATGGGCCCTGTATCTAAGGCCCTGCTCACATCAGCATTACCATTGAGGGTTTCCGTCGGAGGTTTCTGTCGGGTTAACCCCTCAACAGAAAGGCAAACCGAAACCTTAGCTTCTGTTTGCATTACCATTGATCTCAATGGTGGCAGAAACTTTGCTAATGGTTTCCGTTGATCACCGTTGTGAACCGGTTCTGTTGTTTTGGCAGAATCAATAGCGCAGTCGGCAATGCAAAATAACTGAATCCTGTCACAGCGGTGACAAATCGAAAGCTATAGCAACGTTTCCGTCAGCATTGAGAACAATAGTAAGGGAAACGAAAGCTGAGGTTTCAGTTTTCCTTTCTGTTGAGGGGTTACCCGACGGAACCCGTCAACAGAAGGGTTGCAGTGATGTGAACGGGCCCTTACTAATGTTTTTTTTGTGTTCTTTTACAGGTTCGGTCATTGGACTACGTCGGATTCGAGCGCTACTTCGATGACAGCTTTTTTTATTCTCAATAAAATAGTTAATGAGGGTTGTATGGGGGCTTTTTATTTCAATAAATCTATTTTTTCTATGTCTTTGTATTTTTTTTAAACTTTATTGCTACCGCTTTACTAATGGCCGCTGACTAATTGACAGCATCCATTACTAAGGCGGGGCTTAGTGTTAGCCGGTGAAAAGGCTAACACTAACCCCCATTATTACCCCCGTACCCACCGCCAGCTGGGGTGCCAGGAAGAGCCGGGTATGATCCAGTACCCGACAATCTGTAGTGATGGTCGGGCACTGGGGCGGGTCACAGGCTGGTATTATTAGGCTGGGAAAGACGAAAAAAAGTGGCTCTTCCAACCCTGGTAATGCTAGGCTGCTGCGTTGTATCTGGCTGGTTATGAAAAATGGGGGGACCCCACGTCATTTTTAAAAAAAATAAAAATAAAATTGAAAGCATGATGTGGGGTTCCCACATTTTTAAAACCAGCCAGATAAAACACAGTAGCAGGCTAGCATTACCAGGATGGGAAAGGCCACTGTTTTGGTGTTTTCCCAGCCTAATAATACCAGCCTGCAGCCGCTACAGTTCCCCTCCATCACTACAGATGGTCGGGTACTAGATCATACCCGGCTCTTCCTGGCACCCCTAATGGTGGTGGGTACCATGGTAATAATGGGGGTTCGTGTTAGCCTCTTCATATCTAACATTAAGCCACGCCTTAGTAATGGATGTTGTCAATCAGACAGCCGCCATTACTAAGGTGGTAGTAATAAAGTTCAGAAAAATACAAAGACATAGATAAAATATTTGATTGAAATAAAAATCCCACACACAAAGCTCATTAACCATTTTATTGAGAATAAAAAAGCGCCGTTATCTAAGTAGTCCTCGAATTTAAGTAGTCCAACAATCGAACAAAAATAATTAGTAACACATAAAAAAGGAAAATAATTCTTATACTTACCTTTCCTAGGTCCAGCACTGGAGCCGCATTGTTAGCGAGCTGGGCCCTATATCTAATCCTATCATGTGTGACACTGTTTGCTGGGCGCTATATCTAATCCTATCATGTGTGATGAAGTCTGCTGAGCCACTGTATCTACTACTAGAATGTGTAATAATGTCTGCTGAGCTGCTTTATCTAATCCTATCCATAGCTATAGGGTCGTATTGCTATAGATATGCTGTCTCATATATATGCTGTATATCTGCAGTCACAGGTGTTCTTGCACCTGCATACATTTTGTATCATTTAGTTGGAATGTGCTGTTCAAATTTTTGTTGTGTTTATGGGATCCATATATGTGGGGTTAGTGACTGCCTCCACTTGTTGTTCTTGCACTCCTCCCATTCTGCCCTGGGTGATTTTAATCAGTTCAATGCTGGATCCTACCATCCCCAGGTATATATGTAGGCTTATTCCCAGTTCTGGGTGTATGTGCAGCGTAGGTTCCCACCTTACAGAGGTCGCCTTGTCGTGGCAGGTGGGCTAACACTTTTTGATCAAAATGTGCACCAAGAACCTCCCTATTTGTAAGTAGATTTAGCTTTAGTGCATATTTATTTATATTTAGTGGTTTAGGTGGCATTAGTGTTGCAGGGTGCTGTCGCCATTCTATGTCTGCTAGATATATATATATATATATATATATATATATATATATATATATATACACTACCGTTCAAAAGTTTAGGGTCACTTACAAATTTCCTTATTTTTGCAAGAAAAGCACAGTTTTTTTCAATGAAGACAACGTTAAATTAATCAGAAATACACTCTATACATTGTTAATGTGCTAAATTAATATTCTAGCTGCAAACGTCTGGTTTTTAATGCAATATCTACATAGGTGTATAGAGGCCCATTTCCAGCAACCATCACTCCAGTGTTCTAATGGTACACTGTGCTTGCTAACTGTGTTAGAAGGCTAATGGATGATTAGAAAACACTTGAAAACCCTTGTGCAATTATGTTAGCACCGCTGTAAACAGTTTTGCTGTTTAGAGGAGCTATAAAACTGACCTTCCTTTGAGCTAGTTGAGAATCTGGAGCATTACATTTGTGGGTTCGATTAAACTCTCAAAATGGCTAGAAAAAGAGAGCTTTCATGTGAAACTCGACAGTCTATTCTTGTTCTTAGAAATGAAGGCTATTCCATGCAAGAAATTGCCAAGAAACGGAAGATTTCCTACAACGGTGTGTACTACTCCCTTCAGAGGACAGCACACACAGGCTCTAACGAGAGTAGAAAAAGAAGTGGGAGGCCCCGCTGCACAACTGAGCAACAAGACAAGTACATTAGAGTCTCTAGTTTGAGAAATAGACGCCTCACAGGTCCTCAACTGGCAGCTTCATTAAATAGTACCCGCAAAACTCCAGTGTCAACGTCTACAGTGAAGAGGGGACTCCGGGATGCTGGCCTTCAGGGCAGAGTGGCAAAGAAAAAGCCATATCTGAGACTGGCTAATAAAAGGAAAAGATTAATATGGGCAAAAGCACACAGACATTGGACAGAGGAAGATTGGAAAAAAGTGTTATGGACAGACGAATCGAAGTTTGAGGTGTTTGGATCACACAGAAGAACATTTGTGAGATGCAGAACAACTGAAAAGATGCTGGAAGAGTGCCTGACGCCATCTGTCAAGCATGGTGGAGGTAATGTGATGGTCTGGGGTTGCTTTGGTGCTGGTAAAGTGGGAGATTTGTACAAGGTAAAAGGGATTTTGAATAAGGAAGGTTATCACTCCATTTTGCAACACCATGCCATACCCTGTGGACAACGCTTGATTGGAGCCAATTTCATCCTACAACAGGACAATGACCCAAAGCACACCTCCAAATTATGCAAGAACTATTTAGGGAAGAAGCAGGCAGCTGGTATTCTATCTGTAATGGAGTGGCCAGCGCAGTCACCAGATCTCAACCCCATAGAGCTGTTGTGGGAGCAGCTTGACCGTATGGTACGCAAGAAGTGCCCATCAAGCCAATCCAACTTGTGGGAGGGTCTTCTGGAAGCATGGGGTGAAATTTCTCCCAATTACCTCAGCAAATTAACAGCTAGAATGCCAAAGGTCTGCAATGCTGTAATTGCTGCAAATGGAGCATTCTTTGACGAAAACAAAGTTTGAAGAAGAAAATTATTATTTGAAATAAAAATCATTATTTCTAACCTTGTCAATGTCTTGACTATATTTTCTAGTCATTTTGCAACTCATTTGATAAATATAAGTGTGAGTTTTCATGGAAAACACAAAATTGTCTCGGTGACTCCAAACTTTTGAACGGTAGTGTATATATATAAAAAAATAAAATATATATATTTTACACACTATATATATACACACATATACATACACATATACATACACACATTTTTTTGGGGGGTATATTTATTGGGGCTATTCCCCCTGATGTTTTAAGTCCTTCGTGAAGTTCTTGGCTGCTAGTGCTGCATCGTTGGATCACTTAGGAGACCCAACGATGCAGCTGAAAGCTGCGGGCCATCGACCATGAGAAGTTTGGGGGGGGGAGAACATTTGCATCTGGGCCCATGAGCCTTTAGCTACGCCCCTGAGAGTCTAGACTGTGTATACCTAATCCAGCTATAAACTGAACATATAAATAATGCAGCTACTGTATATACTGTACATATAAATAATACTGACATATAAAATACAAATAAACAAGAGGTGAGCAGAAGTCTAGACAGAGGGGCCGCTGTGGATTTAGTGTTTTTGGACTTTGCAAAGGCATTTGACACTGTCCCCCATAGACGCCTAATGGGTAAATTAAGGACTATAGGTTTAGAAAATATAGTTTGTAATTGGATTGAGAATTGGCTCAAGGACCGTATCCAGAGGGTTGTGGTCAATGATTCCTACTCTGAATGGTCCCCAGTTATAAGTGGTGTACCCCAGGGTTCAGTGCTGGGACCACTATTATTCAACTTATTTATTAATGATATAGAAGATGGGATTAATAGCACTATTTCTATTTTTGCAGATGACACCAAGCTATGTAATATAGTTCAGTCTATGGAAGATGTTCATGAATTGCAGGCAGATTTAAACAAACTAAGTGTTTGGGCGTCCACTTGGCAGATGAAGTTTAATGTAGATAAATGTAAAGTTATGCATCTGGGTACCAACAACCTGCATGCATCATATGTCCTAGGGGGAGCTACACTGGCGGATTCACTTGTGGAGAAGGATCTGGGTGTACTTGTAAATCATAAACTCAATAACAGCATGCAGTGTCAATCAGCTGCTTCAAAGGCCAGCAGGATATTGTCGTGTATTAAATGAGGCATGGACTCACGGGACAGGGATGTAATATTACCACTTTACAAAGCATTAGTGAGGCCTCATCTAGAATATGCTGTTCAGTTCTGGGCTCCAGTTCATAGAAAGGATGCCCTGGAGTTGGAAAAAATACAAAGAAGAGCAACGAAGCTAATTAGGGGCATGGAGAATTTAAGTTATGAGGAAAGATTGAAAGAATTAAACCTATTTAGCCTTGAAAAAAGACGACTAAGGGGGGACATGATTAACTTATATAAATATATTAATGGCACATACAAAAAATATGGTGAAATCCTGTTCCTTGTAAAACCCCCTCAAAAAACAAGGGGGCACTCCCTCCGTCTGGAGAAAAAAAGGTTCAACCTGCAGAGGCGACAAGCCTTCTTTACTGTGAGAACTGTGAATCTATGGAATAGCCTACCGCAGGAGCTGGTCACAGCAGGGACAGTAGATGGCTTTAAAAAAGGGTTAGATAATTTCCTAGAACAAAAAAATATTAGCTCCTATGTGTAGAAATTTTTCCTTCCCTTTTCCCGTCCCTTGGTTGAACTTGATGGACATGTGTCTTTTTTCAGCCGTACTAACTATGTAACTATGTAACTATGTAATGCTATTATGTCATACAAATAAATAGTGCTACTATACTCTACACAAATAAGGTTGTACAAACTGTACACATAAATAGTACCACTATATACAGGACAAAAATATATTACAGAAATTTACTCTACCCAAAAATAATGGTTACATATATACTGTATATATACACAGGGAGGTGCATAAATAGGTATATATCTCTACAGGGGATATTTTTCGAACAGTCTAAAAATATTTCATTTCTGAAGAGCACTATCAGATATCACTATAACTTGGTCCAATGAAGCAAACTTCAAACTTTTAGGTGCTGTTTATAGGCTCAACTGTGTATTACTCAACAGAAAAGCCCCTTGCAACAATTGAAAAACAGTTGAATATCCTTGGGGTAAAAGTTTGGGCGGCCCTTTCATGTAAAGGGGTAATCAGACTGATCTTCTACAATACAACGGTTACCTCAGACCTGTACCTTATCATGCTCCAAGGAAATGTAATACCAGAATTGCAGTTGGAACATGAAAATGAAGACTTCCATTTTCAGCAAGATGGAGCCCCTCCTCACTATGCTTTAGCGGTGCGTAATTTTCTTGACAAAAAATGACCCAATAGGTCGATAGGTAGATGAGGCCCGGTTGAATGGCTACCACGATCACCAGACTTTACCCCGATGGACTTTTTGTTTTGGGAAGTTATCAAAGATAAGGTATATTCAAAAAAATTCAGTTCGGAAAAGAAACATGCCAAGAAATGAATGCCAATAAATAACTTTGTGCCAAAGTGTGCTTAAGTGTAAAAACTAGACTACAGCAACGTGTAAATAGTGAGGGCCGCCAATTCGAGCAAATAAGAGATTGTATTTAATTGCTTTGTTATTCTATAAAATACTATTTAACCCCTTAGTGACCACCAATACGCCTTTTCACAGCAGTCACTAAGGGGCCTTAGGCTAGGCCGTCGCCTTTTCACGGTGGCCTAGTCTAAGTCCTGCACGGGTGTCCCATGCAGGCTGGAGCCGGGGCTTGGCTGTGTGATGAGATGGTCCATAGCGACCGCGGCTTTTAAATCATTTGCAGAGGTAGGGGCTCCCTCTCTCACCCATCGGCGGCCCAAAAATGCAATTGCGGGCCATCAATGGGGTGCCATGGCAGCCGGGGCCTGATAAAAGCCCCCAGGTCTGCCCTGGGCATATGCCTGTTAGGAATGACAGGCAATAATGCTTTGGTATACTAAATATACCAAAGCATTATAGCAGCGATCTAAAGATTGCATAGTAAACCCCCTCTAGTGGGACTAATAAAATAAGTAATATAAATGTGAAAAAAAATATTAATAAAAATTACAGTAAACAAAAAATAAAACCATTTTTTTTCTCATAAAACTTGGTTTTATTTAGTAAAAGTGTAAAAAAATAAATAAAACTACACATATATGGTATCACCGTGACCGTAATGACCCAAACAATAAAGTTAATATGTAATTTAAACCGCAAGGTGAACACTGTAAAAAAAAACGCAAAAAACAATGGCGAAATTGCTATTTTTTTCCATTGCCCCCCAAAAAAGTCATAATAAAAGTTAATCAATAAGTCCCATTTACGCCAAAACAGTACCATCAAAACTAGGTCTCGTCCCACAAAAAACAAGCCCTCATATCACTACATTGACGGAAAAATAAAAAAATTACGGCTCTTGGAAAGCGACGATGCAAAGCGTAAATAATTTTAGTTCAAAAGAGTTTTTATTGTGCAAAAGTAGTAAAACATAAAAAACCTCTACATATGTGGTATCGCCGTAATCATTCCGACCCATAGAATAAAGGTAATGTGTTATTTATGCCGCACAGTGAACGGCGTCAATTTAAAACGCATAGAACAATGGCGGAATTTCAGGGTTTTTCTCTATTCCCCCCAAAAAAGGTAATTAAAGTTAATTTAAAAAATTCACTAACCTCACATATATGAATCACATAAACAACACAAAAGTTTGAACAGAACATTCCAACGAAATGAAACAAAACGTGTATACAGGTGCAAGAATGCCTGTGACTGCAAATATACAGCAAACAAAAAAAAATGGCGACAGCACACTGCGACACTAATGCCACCTAAACCAATAAATATAAATAAATATGCATTACTGCTAAATCTACTTACAATAGGGAGGTTCTTAGCGCACATTTTCATCAAATTGTGTGAGCCCACCTGCCACGACAAGGCGTCTTTCATAGGTGGCGACCTGCTCTGCACATATACCCAGAACTGGGACTAAGCCTACATATATCTGGGGATGGTAGGAACCAGCATTAAACTAATTAAAATCACCCAGCGCAGAATAAGGGGAGTGCAAGATCAAAAAATTGAGGCAGTATATATATATATATATATATATATATATACTGTATATATATACACATATAATTCCACTAACCGTACACATAAATTATACCACTATATACTGTACTCATAAATAGTACTGCTATACTTTACATAGAAATAATACCTCTGTATACTGTACAGATAAATAATGATAATGTTGCCAGATACTGTAAGGCCCAGTACACATTTTAAGCAAATTTTGCATGCAATTTTTCTTAGCTAAAAAGCTTTCAATTGTACTTCTCTTACCTGTAGGCTTGTCCACGCTGCACAGGAAAAAAAAATGCACCAAACGGCAAAGTGTGAACTAGGCTTTATTCAGCTTTACGTCCCATGCCCCAATATCTGGTTTATATGACCCATGCAAGGTGTAATGATGGCCATAAGGGTTTTCTCCTAAATTTTACTAGAAGAAGATATAAATAAAAAAATGAGTGAATAAGATTTTAAAAACTTGAAGTGAGAGGACAATTCAAAGATTTACATTTGCAGATGTTTTCTTTTAATTCTTGGGGATCACTCTTTTACATATGTTTCGAGGAGAATTTGTATACCTGTAACTTCTAATTGTGATTGCCATCTTTGCCATCTCTTATGCTGGCCTCACAGTCACAGATGACTAAGAATAAAACGGCATTCAGTTGATTTTGTGAAGATCTAAAGGTTTCAAGTCTTTTAATCTCTATCTTTATTCCATTTTGCAGATGTCAGTCACCAAGCCATTTCTTCATGTTAAGCCCCATTTCAAAGGGCAAAAAGAGACTTAAAATATTTCTTATCAGTCACCCAAAGAGTGTCAGTCTCAAGAAGAAATGCAGCCACAGTTTGATGTCTTCACCCCTTTTTAGACTGGCATGCTACGTTAGATAAGCAGCATTGTAAGTAGAGAGGCTAGAGTTTGATTGACAGGAGCAGAGAACTATGGGCACCTTGCTCTGATATTCGGAGCTATGCAAAGACGTACACACGTTAGAAGAAATGATGATACAGCAATACTATCTGCCAGCTCTGTCTGTCCTTACCATTAGGGTACCTATATAAATAAAGCTGCCTGCTTTTATGATCTATCTTGTTATAAGTTGTTTATTTGTATGGGATTGAATGGACCATAATTACTTTTTCACTCTGATATTAAAGTCCCATTTTTTTGCATTGCAGCTGTATTATTAGGCGGCTTCCAGATTTGTTTCATTTAATGGCATTTATTTGAAATATCATGTGCAAATATGCAGGTTCATAGTGACTCAGTACTGCATAAAACGACACACAAAAGAATAATTTCAACAACATTTTAGTAAATGCCAAAGATCGGGCGGATATGAATGAAGGTTGCCGCTGTATAGTATATAACTTACGTTTCAAGGCCTACCAATTGACAATACAGTGTTTGCTGGTTCAAGAAGAGTTGATGTTTTGTAATTGTGTTCCTCACAGTCAGCTGCTGTGCTGTTACCAGAGTTGACCGTTATTATTTTAACAAAATATTTCCTTACTCGGACATAGTAAAATTTTCATTAATTATCCATAATTTTTTAGAATCATTTTCACTATTGCTGAATCAAAGTCTATAGAGGCTCCTAGGCAGCACATATTTAAGAAAACAGAGGACAGCCATTATTTGTAAGGAGGAGAATAGACAGTATTGCTGCTATAATATTACCCAAATAATACAGATACTTTGCTTTAATAATAGAACCATAAAGTGCCCACATAATACTGAGATATAGAGCCTACATAATAGAGCCATGCAGAAAACGCATAACAGTGCAATATAGTGCCTGAAAAACAAACATGTATACTTTCCAAATTATACCACATACCTAGATAATACCACAGGAGATGCTATACACTAAGTTTTTCCACCAGCCACCAGGGACGACGTTTAGTGCTTGGTGTTGACAAAGTGGTGGATGCTCCTAAATGGTATAACCCCGCTAACAAAAAAATAAACCACTATTGCTATATATATTATATATATATATGTGGATATATATAGATATATATATATATAATTATTTATTCCCTACCTGCCTATTCTAATATAGTAAAAGATAGAAAGGTAGATAGATAGAAAAAAAGATAGATGGATAGATTGTATAGATAGATAGAAATCTATCTATACAAAGAATGTATTGCTGTGTAACACAGTATTTTTTTTCCACAGTATTCTTCTGGCAGCAATTCTCTCAAGTATCTTCTTCTCCTCACACTGAAACAATGTGTGAGGAGAAGAAAAGAGGCAGGAGATTTGCTTCCAGAAATGTCAAAATAAAACAAATGTGATCGCTGTGATAAGTTTTCACAGCGATCACATGTTCAGCAACCATCAGATTGGTCCCTGATACTCTGACCAGTGCCCAGAGCTGTTGGTAACAACGTGGGCACAGGGCTGTGTGCACGCGATTGCGTGCACACTGTATTTTACATAAAAATGCATGTGATCGCTGTGATTGGTTGTCACAGCGATCACATGTTCAGGGACCAAAAGATTGGCTCCTGACACTGCCCAGTGCCCATGGCTGATAATTAGTCTATACGGCAGACTTCAGAGAACCTGACCGCTGGCCGTAAAAACACAGCCAACGGTCGGGAACCTGTTAAAGGTCCAGTAGAAGACAACCCTATTTGGAACTCTTAGAAGCCCATCACTTGCCACTAGGGTCTATTTATTATAGGACAATGCACAAATAACCAATACAACCTTATTGATGATATGTCCCATGTGTACAATGATAACAACAAGGACTATGCTGAAATGAAAAGTGGACATGTACATGTTCAATATAGATGAAGGTGGGCCCTCAGAATCATCTCCTCTGGTGGGCCCAAGGATCCCCAGTCCGACGCTGTATGTACTACTGGCAATTGGACTTTAGTATTGGTTTTGACTTCATTATCTTTTTAAGCAGATGTAGATGCATGCTGGTGTATTTATTTCAGAAACGTAATGCGATTGATTCTGCCTAATTTAGATATGGTGGTAAAATGCAGTCAAAACCTTTTCTCAAGTAATATTGGTATATTCTTGGACTATGACCTGCATGGTCGTGAAGATTGTGCAAATATATAGTTAAATAAACCAAGTCGACTTAAGGCCTCATAAATTGAGGTTATACTGAAAAACAAATATAGTGAATCCTATGCAATAGTCGTGCACTGCATGTATTTAAACATCAAGTTAAAATATGAGAAGTAGTTCCCTAGGGATAGTGAGAGGCAGCATGTATGCTCCTGGCTATGGGAATGTAATAGAACTAGTGATGCATAACTACACTGAAGAGTGTGTCCATGACAAATGGACCCTGAAAGCAATGTGCATTGGGGAGGGGGTTAATCAACACCTAAAGACCTCTTCTTCATCCTCAGTGTTGAGAGGGTAGGAGAAGTCATGGATTAAAACATACAATCATGCAGACAAGAAGACCTACCAACTCCTCTTTATCATCCATTGTGTGAATACAAAGGGATGAGGTTATAAAAATAATAACCATTAATATTCTACAGGACTAGTAGACCCACAGGGAGATCATAGATTGCGCAGGAGACAGAGATTTAAGGCCATTTGTCAGATATGAAATAGCTGTATACATACCAGTCCTCAATGTATGCATTTATCACGGCAGAAATATACTGGGAATTGATTGAAAGCCTCCTGTTGCTGCATATACATATATTCTGCTTATTACTCCTATTTCACTTTAACTTTTATTATTTGTACATATAATGCTGCTCTGTAACATGTGAGTACATTAATGAAAATTAATGCATTTTGTGCGTTATGCCACTTGTTTATGTGCACGTAATTTCATCTGTCTACATTTAAAAATATATATGTAGATTTAAAACAAAAAACATATGTCATTATCACTCCATGATTTATTACAGGAGTAAATAAGACAAGACAGGCAATATGTTTCCTCTATTGTTTACTGACTATAGTAGCAGCAAAATGGGAATTTATTTTCCATGCCCTGTGTTATTGTTTGTTTTTATTAATGTACAGTATTGCCTAACACTCATTTTAGTTGTATTTTCATGATATACTGGGAAGTACAATGCTACAGCAGGGCTACACATTACTTCTGCATGTATGTAGAAACCTGATATATATATATATATATAAATATATACTAGTATATGTGTATGTATATATATGTATATATATATGTATATATATATATATAGCAGAAAAAGAAATGGCGACAGCACACTGCGAACACTAATGCCACCTAAACCACTAAATATAAATAAATATGCATTACTGTTAAATCTACTTATAATAGGGAGGTTCTTAGTGCACATTTTGATCAAAAAGTGTTTTCCCACCTGCCACGACAAGGCGACCTCTGTAAGGTGGGGACCTACTCTGCATATACACCCACATACATCAGCCACAACATTAGAACCACTGACAGGCGAAGTGAATATTATCTCGTGACAATGGCTCCCGTCACTGGGTTGGTATATATTAGGCAGCAAGTGAACAGTCAGTTCTTGAAGTTTATGTGTTGGTAGCAGGAAAAATGTGCAAGCAGAAGTATCAGTGACGTTGACACGGGCAAAATTGTGATGGCTGGACGTAGAGTCGTAACATCTCCAAGACGGCAGGTCTTGTGGTGTGTTCCCGGTATACAGTAGTTAGTACCTACCAAAAGTGGTCCAACGAAGGACAATTGATGAACCAGGTCATGGTGCGCCAAAAGTTTATTGATGCAAATGGGAAGCAAAGGCTAGCTGTCTGGTCCGATCCCAAAGAAAACCTACTGAAACAAATTGCTGTTCAGACCAAGTGTAACCTCTTCGTGGCGATGATATTCTAGTATGGCAGTTTGATCTTTCAGCAGGATAATGTGCCCTGCAAAAATCGTTCAGGAAAGACTTGAGAAACATGACAAAGAGATTAAGGTGTTGAACTGGCCCAGATCCCAATCCTAAGGAGTATCTGTGAGATAAACAAGTCCAATCCATGGAGGCTGCACCTCACAACTTACAGGACTTAAAGGATCTGCTGCTAACATCTTTTGCCCGATACCACAGGAAACCTTCAGGCCAGGACCACACATAGAGTTTTGATGCAGTGCAGTTATGATTCAGTTTTTGCAGAGGCGTAGCTAGGTTCTCCAGCACCCGGGGCAAAGATTCAGTTTGGCGCCCCCCCCCCAACCTCTTTGCCGACATCTCCTTCCCCCTCGCCGTGTTTGTTTTCTCTACCAATCGACGTGTCATTTCTTTTTATGTAACGCGAGCTTAAAAACATTTGTACATTTTACAAGCCATATGGTTCTATACACAACACCAGAACCAAGCTCAATACGTATATACAGCACCAGCACAAATACAGCTCAATTTAATGCAACCCCTGTTGTATAGGTATGTACGGCGTAAAACTACAGCTCCCAGCATGGCCCGAACAATGATAAGGATATGCTGGGAGTTGCTGTTTCACAAAAAAGAAATCATATCATAATCACACCACCCATCATCTCGCTGCAGATCATACAGTGACTACAGTGCTGATTAGCGGCAGAATAAACATTTACATTAAGTGACTCACTTGTGACGATTCTAGTTCTTTTTCTCCATCCGGTCCAGACCTCTATGATGCCTTCTACCGGTCACAGCCCATTTCTGCAGTTTGCCGCTCACATGTCTTCAGCTTCTCACTTTACCAACATTTATGCACCTATAAATAAATATAAAGTTATCATTATACCACACACTACGCCCCTAAATATAATAGCGCCATACACTGCACCTCTAATTATAATAGCACCATACACTGTGTCCCACACACACACACTGTGCCCCTTGTAGATAGTGCCCCCATATAGCCCACCCCTTTATATAGTGTCCCACAAATAACTCACCCTATAGTATACCCACCCCTGTATATAGCCCCCTGTAGATATAGCCCAGCCCTGAATATAGTGCTCCACGTATAGCCCAACCTTGTATATAGCCCCCTGTATATAGCGCTCCACGTATAGCCCAACCCTGTATATAGCCCCCTGTATATAGTGCTCTACAGATAGTCCACCCCTGTATATAGCCCCCCTGTAGATATAACCCAACCCTGTATATAGCCCCCCTGTAGATATAGCCCAACCCTGTATATAGCCCCCTGTAGATATAGCCTACCCCTGTATATAGTGCTCCACAGATAGCCCAACCATGTATGTAGCTCCCCTGTAGATATAGCCCACCCCTGTATATAGTGCTCCACATATAGTCCACCCCTGTATATAGTGTTTCACAGATAGCCCACCCTCTTGTACATATAGTCCACCCCTGTATATAGTGCTCCACTAGATAGTCCACCCCTGTATATAGTGCTCCACAGATGGCCCTGTACTATATACAGGGGTGGGCTATCTGTGGAGCACTATATACAGGGGTGGACTATATGTACAAGGGGGCTATATACAGGGGTGGGCTTTCTGTGGTGCACTATAGGGGGAGCTATTTGTGGGATACTATATACAGGGGTGGGCTATATCTACAGGGGGACTATATACAGGGGTGGGCTATATCTACAGGGGGACTATATCTACAGGGGGACTATATCTTCAGGGGGACTATATCTTCAGGGGGACTATATCTTCAGGGGGACTATATCTTCAGGGGTGGGCTATATCTACAGGGGGACCATATCTACAGGGGGACCATATCTACAGGGGTGGGCTATATACAGGGGTGGGCTATATACAGGGCTGGGCTATATACAGGGGTGGGCTATATACAGGGGTGGGCTATATACAGGGGTGGGTTATATACAGGGGGACTATATCTACAGGGGTGGGCTATATCTACAGGGGTGGGCTATATCTACAGGGGGACCATATCTACAGGGGGACCATATCTACAGGGGGACCATATCTACAGGGGTGGGCTATAAACAGGGGTGGGCTATATACAGGGGGACTATATCTACAGGGGTGGGCTATATACAGGGGTGGGCTATATACAGGGGTGGGCTATATACTGGGGTGGGCTATATCTACAGGGGTGGGCTATATACAGGGGGACTATATCTACAGGGGTGGGCTATATCTACAGGAGTGGGCTATATCTACAGGGGTGGGCTATATACAGGGGGGCTATATACACGGGGGGCTATATACATGGGGGGCTATATACAGTGGGGCTATATACAGGGGGGCTATATACAGGGGTGGGCTATATCTACAGGGGTGGGCTATATCTACAGGGGTGGGCTATATCTACAGGGGGCTATATACTATATAACCCCCCCTGTAGCTATAGCCCACCCCTGTATATGGTGCTCCATAGATAGCCCACCCCAGTATATAGCCCCCCTGTAGATAGACACCCCCTGTAGATAAAGCCCCCCGCTTGCAGATGAAGCCCCCCCGTGTAGACAAAGTCCCCCTTGTAGATAAAGCCCCCCCGTGTAGACAAAGTCCCCCCCGTGTAGACAAAGTCCCCCCCGCAGAAACAGCCACACACTTCTATTACAATTAAAAAAAACAAAAAAACTATTCAACTCACCTTATTCCCGCTCCCACGCCGTCCGGCAGCCATGGAGACCTGCTCTCTTTTGCACAGGTCTCCAGGGGGTTGAACGCAGCGTCTATGAAAGGCGCTGATTGGCTGGGCAGGATGACTTTCCCAGTCAGTCAGTCAGCGCCTTTCATCGACGGAAGCTTCACTGGTACAAAAGGTACCAGTTGCTTCATTCGTGGAAAGGCGCTGAATGGCCGGGCACGGAACGTGCCCGGTCATTCATTGCTTATAATTGTACCTGTGTCCTTGCGACACAGGTACAATTATAGTGCAGGAGTAGGTGGTGCTGGCGCCCCCCTCTAAGCTGCGCCCGGGGCACATGCCCCGCCTGCCCCCCCCTAGCTATGCCCCTGGTTTTTGGCTGTTTTTTGAGCCAAACACAGTGGACACCAAAGATTGGAGATGCATCAGTCTTTTCTATACACCTTTTCTTTCCTTTAGATCCACTTTTGGCTTTGGTTAGAAAAACTGCACCAAAAACTACATCAAAGCTCTGTGTGTGATTTTACTATTAGATGTCTTGTGGAGTTCAAAACTTGACAAGTCAGAGCTGTTTTGATGGCATGAAGCGGACCTACACAATATTAGGCAGGTGGTTTTAATGTTATGCCTAATATTGTCTAGGTCCTTTTTGTGCTACCAAAACAGTTCTTTCCCGTCCAGGCATGGACTCCAGAAGACCTCTGAAGGTGCCCTGTGGTATCTGACACCAAAGACATTAGTGAGTATTTATCTCAATACAATAAATCTCTGTGATATCGCTGTAATAAATCGGTGTTCATAGGAATGCATTGAGTAACTTCAAATCTCTTAAATCATTTTGTACAAGTATGTAGCTCTGAAATCCCAGCATATAGAGATTAAAAAAAATCGCTAGCAAATCATTTGACTAAAGTGATTTGAAGAAATTTTTAATCTACTTAAAGTTGTCCACTTTCTGAAAACTGATGACCTATCCACTGGATAGGTGATCAGTATATGATCGATGCGTGTCCTACACCCGGATCCTGCACCCATCCGGCACCCCGACTGCCTCCGGCATATACACTATGCTTAAACTTTGTTTTTTCTTATGTATTCCATATATGTGGGGCTGACTGCCTCCATTTTTGATCTTGCACTCCTCCCATTCTGCCCTGGGTGATTTTAATTAGTTTAATGCTGGTTCCTACCATCCCCAAACATATGTGGGCTTAGTCCCAGTTCTAAGTGTATGAGCAGTGTAGGTACCCGCCTCATAGAGGTCGCCTTGTCGTGGCAGGTGGGCTCACACAATTTGATGAAAATGTGCGCTAAGAACCTCACTATTGTAAGTAGATTCAGCAGCAATGCATATTTTATTTATTTATTTATTTATTTATTTATTTATAGTATTTAAGTGGCATTAGTATTCGCAGAGTGCTGTCGCCATTTTTGGATATTATATTGTTTGCAGTCTTAGGGTATGTTCACACACACTGTTTTCAGACGTAATTCGGGCGTTTTACACCTCGAATTACGCCTGAAAAAAAGGCTCCATTACGCCTACAAATATCTGACCATTGCTTTCAATGGGTTTTATGGTGTTCCGTTTCCACAAGATGTTATTTTACGCTTTGCTGTCAAAATACAGAGCGTAAAAAGACGGACGCGAAAAAGAAGTGCATGTCACTTCTTGGGACGTTTTTGGAGCCGATTTTCATTGACTCCATTGAAAAACAGCTCCAATAACGTCCGTAAAATATGCCGCGAAAAACGCGAGTTGCTACAAAAACGTCTGAAAATCAGGAGCTGTTTTCGCCTGAAAACAGCTCCATATATTCAGACGTATTTTGCTAAGCCGTGTGAACATACACTAAGGCCTCATTTACACGAGCGTATCCGATTCACATGTGTGAATCGGGTCCGTGTGTGTTGCGTTACGCATTAGTGAGCTTTGCGAGGGGCATGCGTTATTCATGCACTCGCAAAGCACATCTTTTTAAAAAAAAATATTTTCAACTGAATTGATGGGCAAATCACACGTATGTGCATCCATGTGCGGTGCATGGTTTTCACACACCCATTGACTTCAATAGGCGCGTATGTGCGTGAAAATGCACCAATATAGGACATGCAGTGAGTTTCACGCAACAGACTCTTGCTGCATGAAAAATCAAGCATGTGTGAATGACCTCATTGAAATCAATGGGACCGTGTGCTGTGCATTGTTTCAACGCACAGCACACGGACGTGATTCACACTTCTTTGCACCTGTATACACATTTTGTTTCATTTTGTTGGAATGTGCTGATCAAAGCTTGTTTTTTCTTATGTATTCCATATATGTGGGGTTAGTGACTGCCTCCATTTTTGATCTTGCACTCCTCCCATTCTGCCCTGGGTGTCTTTATCTAGTTTAACCACTTCAGGACCAAGCTCATTTTGGCCTTCAGGACCAGACCCATTTTTTCAAATCTGACATATTTCACTTTATGTGGTAATAACTCCGGAATGCTTTTACCTATCAAAGCGATTCTGAGATTGTTTTCTCGTGAGACATTGGACTTTATGATAGTTTAAAAATTTGGTCGATAAATTCAATATTTATTTGTGAAAAACACCAAGAATTAGAGAAAATTTGCAAAAATTAGCATTTTTCAAAATTTTAATGTATCTGCTTGTAAAACAGATAGTAATACCACACAAAATAGCTACTATTTCACATATCCCATATGTCTACTTTATGTTTGCATCGTTTTTTGAACGTCCTTTTATTTTTCTAGGACGTTACAAGGCTTAGAACTTTCGCAGCAATTTCCTACATTTTCAAGAAAATTTCAAAAGGCTATTTTTTCAGGGACCAGTTCAGTTCTGAAGTGGGTTTGAGGGCCTTAAATATTAGAAAGTCCCCATAAATCACCCCATTTTAAAAACTGCACACCTCAAAAGTATTCAAAACAGTATTCAGAAAGTGTTTTAACCCTTTTAACCATTTCACAGGAATTAAAGCAAAGTAGAGGGGAAATTTACAAATTTTATATTTTTTGCCAAAATTCATTTGAAATACATTTTTTTCTGTAACACAGAAGGTTTTACCAGAGAAACGCAACTCAATATTTATTGCCCAGATTCTGCAGTTTTTAGAAATATCCCACATGTGGCCCTAGTGCACTACTGGACTGAAGCAAAGGCCCTAGAAGCAAAGGAACACCTAGGGGATTTTGGGGCCTCCTTTTTGTGTTTATATTTTAGGCACCATGTCCAGTTTGAAGAGGTCTTGTGGTGCCAAAACAATGTAAACCCACCAAAAGTGACCCCATTTTGGAAACTACACCCCTCAAGGAATTTATCTAGGGGTATAGTTAGCATTTTGACCCAACAGTTTTTTTGCTAAATTTATTGGAATTAGTCTGTGAAAATGAAAATCTACTTTGTTTCTGAAAAAACATAGAATTTTCTAATTTTTACAAGGAATAAAGGAGAAAAAGCACCTCATCATTTGTAAAGCAATTTCTCCTGATTACGGCAATACCCCATATGTGGTAATAAACAGCTGTTTAGACCCACGCCAGAGCTCAGAAGGGAAGGAGCGACATTTGGATTTTGGAGCGCAGATTTTGCTGGAATTGTTTTCGGTACCATGATGCGTTTGCAACACACTGGAGGGACCAAAACAGTAGAAACCCCCAAAAGTTACCCCATTTCGGAAACTACACCCCTCAAGGAATTTTTCTAGGGGTATAGTTAGCATTTTGACCCAACATTTTTTTTGTTAAATTTAATGGAATTAGTCTTTAAAGATAAAAATATACTTTTTTTTCTGAAAAAACATCGAGTTTTCTCATTTTTACAAGGAGTAAAGGAGAAAAAGCACCCCAACATTTGTAAAGCAATTTCTCGCGATTACGGCAACACCCCATATGTGGTAATAAACTATTGTTCAGACCCACAGCAGGGCTCATAAGGGAAGGACTGCCATTTGGAGCGCAGATATTGTTGGAATGGTTTTTGGTGCCATGTTGTGTTTTCAACGCACTGGAGGGACCAAAACAGTAGAAACCCCCAAAAGTGACCCTATTTTGGAAACTGCACACCTCAAGAAATTTTTCTAGGGGTATAGTTTGCATTTTGACCCCACAGATTTTTTGCTTAATTTATTAGAATTAGTTTGTGAAGATGAAAATCTACTGTGTTTCTGAAAAAACATAGACTTTTCACATTTGTACAAGGAATAAAGGAGAAAAAGCACCCCAAAATTTGTAAAGCAATTTTTCACGATTACGGAAATACCCCATATGTGGTAATAAACGGCTGTTTAGACCCACAGCAGGGCTCAGAAGGGAAGGAGTGCCATTTGGATCGCAGATATTGTTGGAATGGTTTTCGGTGCCATGTCGTGTTTTCAATGCCCTGGAGGGACCAAAACAGTAGAAACCCCCAAAAGTGACCCCATTTTGGAAACTACACCCCTCAAGAATAACATTTTAATTTTTTTCACAAATGCGTCATTTCTAGGACATATTTTTCCAAAATAGTACATGAAACTGATGAAACACACCCCAACATTTATTACCTAGTTTCTCCTGTGTCAAGAAATACCCCCACTTAGGCCGTAATCTGCTGCATGCCCACACAGTGTGACCCCAAAGCAAAGAAGCGCCCTTTGGCTTTTCAGAACATAATTTTAGCTTGAATGACTTGATAGGCCCTACATGCTCGTAAATTGAGTAACCTCCAAATATAAAAAACTATGCCCATATCACCAAACAGTTTATAAGAATTAATATAACCGCTTTATATGGCAGGACATAGTTATAATAATAGGCAAATGATGCTGTCAAATAAAAATTTAATTTTTATCTCAAGTATGCAATTTCAGTGATTCCAACTGACCTATTTTGAAAACTCTACCCTTCAAGGTATTCATCTAGGGGTATAGTGAGAATTTTTTTTAGGGGTTTTTCAAAAATATTTTAATTTGGTGTGACTAATTATAAAGTGAAACCACGTAAATTCATCTAGGGGTATAGTGAGAATTTTGTTGGGGGTTTTTCAAAAATATTTTAATTTGGTGTGACTAATTAGAATGTGAAACCACTTTAGGTATTCATCTAGGGGTGTAGTAAGAATTTTTAGTTTTGTTTGGGCTTCTTTTAAATTTTGTGGTCAAAAATTTATGATCTAAAATTACTCAGCTTCAAAAATCAATTTAGAATGGCCAAGTTGTAGAATAAACGGGTGTATAAATAAAATAATCTAAAAGTCAGTGGAGGTATGGTAAATTTTGAAGCACTCATTGATGCACAGGCCTGGCTTTGTGGGGCATGTCTCACACTGGTGGATAGTGTCTTTCCTAAAGCCTTTTTTGGAACACACCCGACATCTTTTCTGGGGTCTCTTTTTCTTCTCAGTGGGGGGTATTACTGAGGGAAAGTGCTGGCCTGGGATTATACGGCAACTGTGATCTCGTGAAGAACTGCCCTCGCCTCCTGGGTAGTCAAATAAAAGGGCCTTGGTAATTGTCTCCATGAAATTGGAGAAATGTATTTGTATTGCCTGCGTATCTTGACACCACAAATGCGTTATACATTGTCATTTGGGTGAGGTGGACTGCCAGCTTCTTGTACCAGGTCTTACTTTTCCACATGGCAC